>NW_017671370.1:130655-205711 GCF_001879085.1 Nicotiana attenuata | reverse complement strand
ATATATATATATATATATATATATATATATATATATATATATATATATATATATATATATATATATATATATATATATATATTGGTCACCAAATTTTTTTCCACACATTTTGGTTCTTTGGGTGCAAAAGAACCACATTTTGGTTCCGGGCTCCAATATATATATATATATATATATATATATATATATATATATAGCATAATAACTCATAATAAAAGGACATAACCGAAATTCTAGATATTAGCCTTATAATCCTATTAGTTTTAGGACATAATACTACACGTTAGGAATCCTACATGATTACCTTTAAGAATCCTATAAGTATAATTACTTTTTGGTTATCTAATTCATATAAAATTGAATAAGTAAATATCTTTAGTCATGTAATCCTATTACTTTTAAGATATACTCAACGTATTATAATATCCTATTACTAATTTAATTTGAGAATGTATTATAATGTCCAAATCAATTTAGAAAAAATGAGAGCCTATATTATTATAAAAGCATAAATACAATATTAATATACCAAAATAGCGCTAAAATATTATATAAAGAACTCATAGGGAAAGAGCATAACTGCAATAACTTATTTTTTGGACTACAATACCTTCTATACTAATTTTTAATATTTAAGATTTTAAAATTAATAAAATTTATCTATTAAATTCTCATTAAAAATACGTAAGAAGGTTTGATAAAATTAATACCAGAATCCTCTGTATTGGCAATACATTACCACTCCATAATGTCCAGTACCAAAAAATAAAGTAATATTAAATGGACTGCATAAAGAGTTGAAATTGAGAAAAAAATACCTCCACGATAATATATTTTTATATTATATTTGAATTATTTTCCTGCTCAAATAATATTTTTTATTAATTTTTTGTGTAATTTTAAAAAATACCCAATTATTAAACAATAATTAAGAAAATATTTAAGAATATAAACATGTGAGAAAGAGAAAAAATGGTAGGTAAGAGTCAATACCACTAATGATTCTACAAACATAAAGATCTAAAAGTGAAGTGTGATATCAATCTTTTACTCTTTGAAAATAAAATTTATGGTGGATAAAATTATAATTAAAATTAAATATTCAAAATAAGAGATGTACTAATATTAAGATCTGAATCAACATAGAATAAAATAATTTTTTATACTAAAATTAAAAAATTAAATCTTTTAATTAATTATTTAGCAAGAGAATCCAATTCAATTTTTTTTTAAATTCATCATATGAGTATTCTTATTCAAGTAAAAAAGAAAATCTTAGGGTACATAAATTTATTCAATAAATAGAGCGTTAGAATACAAAGTAAAAAAGTTAATATATTATTAAGAATCAAAATGCTATACAAGTATCTGAGGAAGCACAATCAAAACTAAATCTTAATCAAGAACAAGCTTTAAAGACTATATTATAAAGAGCCGACTCTGCTATAACGGGATTATTTTTTTTAGATGCCTCTGGCGGAATCGAAATAATATTTCTATGTTACGCATTATTTGCAAATATCATATCAAGAGGCATGACACTATTAGCACTAATAGCAAGTAGGGTACTGACAATGATTTTATTGTGAGGCCACCCACTTTAGATTTGATATACATTTTCAAATAACTTAAATAATCATCTCAAATATATCAAAGTAGAGTAATGATGCTAAATTTATAAGGAAAGCAAAATTGATTACATGGGATGAAGCACTCATGGCCAAGTATCAAACGGAGTTATATAGATATATTGGATATTAATGAACCGTTTGGTGAAAAATTAATAGTATGAGAGGTAATTTATGTCAAGTACTACCAATAGTTTCAAAATCGACAAAAGTAAATACTGTAAAAGCTAGCTTGCCAAAATTACACTTCTGGTATCAAATGAAAAAGATTCAACTAACAAAAAATATAAAGTAAGAATAGATGCAGTATTCAGTGTCTTCTTGCTTCGTGACGGAAACGAATAAGAGCATTCAATAAAAGATGATTGGGTTTTTCCTGAACACTTGGTTATCAATCCCAATGGTAATAGTAGTGCATTTAATAAGAGAAATATTTCTATATTAGATTAAAACGTAATTTGTACAAACCTCATGATAGAATTAAAAACATATCTTAGCAGAAAAGAATATGTTGATCAACTGAATAAAAGGTTGATTGTAAAATTTTATAGTAAAAATAAAATATTTTTCTGTTTTTGGCTCAGCAAAAAATGATATCAATAATTACTACCAAGAAAAACACTTAAATGCTTAAATACCAAATGGCCTTCTACCATACATGTTTGTTATCAAGTTTATTATTTCTTACGTATGTTAGTGTCACTGTAAATATAATAGACTAAGTCGATATTCCATTGTATATAGGTTGATTTTGAAGAAAAATATGCCCGTCATGCTACTGAAAAACTTAAATACGCCGAATAGCTTATGTAATAGCACACAGATGGTATATAGAAGTTTTGATAATAACGTCACACATGCAAAAATTATGATACTGGTCAATATGCTTCTAGTATATTCTTATCCCTGAATTCAACTTTCGTCTTCCGAAACTAATGAACATCCTTTTAAATTTGTGTGAAAATAATTTTTAGTACGTTTATGTTTTGCAAATATAATAAATAAAGCACAATGGCAAACATCCTAAATATTGGACTATATTTACCGCAATGTATTTTCTTGCACGAACAACTGTATGTTGCACTTTGAAGATGGATATCAAGATCGACAACAAGAGTTCTGGTTAAGGCAAACCAATCAAAAAATATTGTCCACAAAGAAGTGTTCTTTAAGATATCATCACATTAAATACTTTTAAACTATAATACATGTTGATACCCAATTTTTCCCACATATATTTTAAAATATGCATATATACCTTCAAAATAGTGCACATGTATTTACAAACATGCACAAGTATTTCTATAAGTTTTCTATAATTTTAAGGGTTTTAAATCAATTTATTTTCTGCATTTTTATTATACAAGTATCCAATAATTATACCTCATATTATTTTTATGATGATTTAATCATCTAAATTTATTATTTATGCCCCATATAACGCTTAAATATTTTAATTGCATTTTTTACAATTACATTTTCCTTTTTAAGGCTAGAATTGCACATTTTTGCAATAATAGCCCATATATATGCATAATTACATTATCTATACAGAAAATAACTTTTTATATCTTTATAATATTAAGTAATCATTTTAAATAATTTCCATGCACAAATGACATTTTTATCATTTATTAATTATTTTTATAAATTATTTTAGTAATTTAAATGGGTTATTAAAATATAGCCCTTTTCTAATTAATTTTTTCGGACCTAACCAGCCCAATTATCCTAACCCAACTACCCAATACACAAGCCCAATACCCTTTACACCAGCCCAATAGCTCCGGAGCCCAAACCAAACAACCCCTTGTTAAAACCCGGTCGGTACCCATTTCATACGACCCGCCCCGTTTACCTTTAATCCCAGTCGTTGATCTCTCAAGATCAACGGATCCCATTCACCTTTCCCTTTTGATTAACCACTCCTAACCCTAATCCCCTCATTTCCCTACCATCCGCCGCCTTCAAACTCTCTCGTCTCTCACCTCTTCTCCTCTCAAAACCCTAGCGCCATAACCCTGATTCCCCCTTCGATTCCAACCAGATATGGAATCAATCAGAGATTCCCTTACCTTATTGAGTTTATCTCACCCTGGCTACTCGATTATGGTATTATTTAGTAGTTTGCCTGACATTGCAAGCTAATCTCCCTATTTTCGGACCAAATCTGGTTCGAATCTTTCCCCTTTCTTCATCTATGTTCATTCCTCATCTTTTGGGTGATAATCTCCGAGATTTTCTTTAATCTCTGTTTACCCTAAGGCTGAGTTTTAGATCTTTCAAGATCTGTTAAGATTTCATTCTTATTTTGTCAAAAATGTCATCTATGTTTCCGCATGTCTATCTATGAGTATTTTTCGTGATTTTGTTACAAGATTTCCCGTCTAATTTACTCACCCTAAAATTAGGGCCCAGATCTTTTTAGATCTGTTAGGGTTCCTTAATTTTTGAGAATTTTGTCTTTAATATTTTCGTGTATCTATGTGTATCTATGTTATTCCTCTAGTTGTTTTTGACTAATTTACTTACCTTAAAATTAGGGTTTCAGATCTTTTTCTAGTCTGATTCTTTGTTGCTCTTTGAATAATCTTCTGTCCACGTTCATTGTATGCATTATGTATCTTACTGTACTGCCGATTCTGTGGTTTACCTAAAACTAGAGTTTGAGACTTTTACTAATTCTCCGTGTTCTTTCCTTTCTCGTATGGGACTGATATTTTCCTTATTCTATTCAATCTACCATGTTTTATTTATCTCTTTACCTTATTTGGCCTTGAGTCTGTTTGTTAATTGATATTTTCCTTATTCTCAGCATTACTCGCCTGACTACGCGCTATTATGCCCTGTTAATTGACTGAACCATGTACTATCTGTCCTTAAACCAGACTTCAATTGATTCTGGGATTATTATCTTCCCTTGTTTATGCGTGTCTGATTGCTTCCCTTATTTGTTCACTTAGTTGAACACTATTTAAACCCTTCTCCCTTTTCCCCTTAGGACAAGTCTCGAACTCTCCTATTCTCACTACTAAAACTTAAGCTCTCTCTCTTGCTCCTATTCTGATTTCTGCACTAAGTGGCTATTATTCGGCCGGCTGAAAGCCAAGGCCAAATTACTCTGGAACTTAACTGTTACTGCATCTTTACTTTCTTTGTTCTCAACTGGTATGCCCTAACCTTTGCAAATTCCTTCTCTATGCTTTGTTTGATTAACCCGTTTTAATTTCTAGCATGATTCTGTCCTCTATCTGGTAACTTGATAATACTGTTAACTTAAGACAAAGGCATTTAGAATAACAGGAATCCTCTCTTAAGTTAGTTTAAGGTTTGATTTATTTGTCAGCTTTATAGCTATTCTGAACTATGAGCATGTAATCAAATATGCTTGTGCTTAATTCATATGTCCTGTCTGTTTAATTCAAGTGTTTCTGTCTCTGTGTTTAAGCCATGATTCTTTTAATACTAGCATGAGTATCTAGCTTAATTAGATGTCACCATGTTTAAACTGTATGCTGAACCTAAACCTTGTTTGTTTCTTGGAGAAGTTCTGCCTGCAACTCTGTACTCTGAACTTTCTCTCTTCTGAAATTGAACTATTTCAAAACCTGCCCCCTTACCCTTTGTGCGCTAGTTTTCCAAACTCCTACTCTTAGTCATTTAGGTTCTCACCACCCCTAGTGTGAGCACTGCCTAGGGTCCTTGAGACTCCTTTGAACTCTGACGCATTGGGGCTGGTTTTCCAAGCTTTTATGAACTCTGTGCTGAATGTGTGGTTCTAGTGTGAGCAGTGCCCGGGTTCGCTGAGGCTCTTTAGGAACTTTGACACAGTGGAAGCCTGGTTTAATGTGCTGTGAATGGATCACTGCTATGCTTCAGAGCTGTTGTGTTTGAAGGCCTGGTTCCCTGGTTTAGATTGGGCCTATGAAGGCTCTCTGTAGTGTAATCATTATTATTATGAAATTCATTCATTCTGGGCTATAATAATCTCTGTAATAAAAGATTTGGGGTTAATTAGTAAAAGCTGGGGGGTCTATTCTTATATCTTTTGTTGAAATTGGGTAGAAATCCTGCCTATAGGACTTAACTATGCTGGCTGAATTATGTGGATGCCGCACTGTGTGTTTAGAGATCCTGCCTATAGGATTTTTCATGATCATTTGCATGCTAGAAACTCTGTTCATAGGACTTCACGTTTGATTCTGTATTAGAAATCCTGTTCATAGGATCCACACATATTTTCAACTCAATGTGCATTAGTGACCATGCCTATAAGACTTTGTTTGTTTAAGTCAATTATACTCCATGGCAATCTGTTAATTTCTGTCTAAATACGATTAATAGATATCATGCCTATAGGAATAAAAATCGGTTTCAAACCTAAAAATCATGCTTATAGGATTTAAAACTATTAGAAATCATGCCTATAGGGCGAAATCAGTTCTGAAACTTAGAAATCCTGCCTATAGGGGTTTAAATTAGTTCAGCAATTAGAAAGCATGACTATAGGATCTAAAAGGAATAAAACTAGCTTTATGAGTTAAAATGAGTGCTACAATTAGAAATCATGCCTATAGGTCTGTCATTGACAAACTCGTAGAAATCCTGCCCATAGGATCCTGTTAGTGTATTCCAAATTCAAGCGTTCTTGTAAATCACTTAGGCAACGTATCCACAGGACTCACTAATGATTCTGGGTTTAAAACTATGACATACTACTGCCTGAAAGCCCAGATCCATGCTGGATAAAATCAGTAGGCAAACGAATAGGTCTTGATGCTAGCCGTAATAAAACTGCCTTTATACCCCGTTTTCTCGCATAGATATCCTGCCTATAGGATTTTCTAAATTAATAAGTTTGCTGGTTTAATTGCGTGCTTTGTTGCTTATGTGTGGAGGTTAATATGAGCCTATACTTGCTCTTTATCTGAAAGTCCTATTTGCTTTTGTGTGTCGCCTAGATTTCACATTTTTAAGTAACATAGGTTGGTCTAGAACCATCCCAAATAGAGGTCCTAATACCTCCAAGACCATAGGTAAGGGACGGGTAGTGCACGTGTAGGGTACGATTTAGAATCAATTAGTGCGCTTAAGTAACAACTTGAAGATAGTAATTGGGTAGTAAAGGAAATGATAGCCCATGCGCTGATGCTATGAGTAAAACCCCCGACTTGAGGGAGTTGCAAGCATTGCATGAAATAAACTGAATGTTGTATTTGTCCAAATTGTTTTCTTCCCCTTTATGATTAATTCACTTAATTTAAGTTTGGCCGGGACCCACCGTTGTGGACCTCGAGGGGTGCCTAACACCTTCCCCTCAAGGTGATTTCGAGCCCTTACCCGATCTCTGGTAATGTAGACCGGTTATTTGAGTTAATTGCTCTGGGTGCCCTAACGCACCTTAAATTCGTTAGGTAGCGACTCTTGCAAATCCAATTCCCTACCCTCACGGAAAGGAGTTGTCCCAGAAATGTCAAAACCCGATTTTGCGAGAAAAAGGAGGCGCGACAGCATGGCGACTCTGCTGGTGATATCTCTGGGCTCTTACCATAACTAACTTGTCTGTGAATTAGTCTTTAAGCATGTCTTTATTATTCCGTTAATACTTGCACACCCCTTCCCATTCTACGTGAATTTATTTACCTATCCTTATTCATTTATGATCTCCTTCCCCTGCTTTATCACTTTTACTATGGAAACTGACTTGTCTCTTTGTTTTTCTTTTCATAAATGTCTTTTCAATTATTAAATACCGTATTTTATCATTATTCATCGTGCAAATACTTGGCAACATGTTATTTCCTTTTGCATAAATCCATGCTCAACATCATATTCCACTCGTGCATACTAATGCCATAGCGGCGCTTGATGAGTGTCCGCGCTCTTCCTAAAATCACCCTTTAAATTCGGAAAGGCTTATTTGCGGTAAAACTAGTCGATCAGCGCTGCAGTCGACGGTTTCGTGCCTTTCCCTCTCAAGTTGACCGCTTGAGGGTACCAGTCTAGACTTCTATAGAAACTTTACTCTGATAATAACTATACATGCATCATGGTCAAACCTAGCTGGGGTTAATATGCTGTCCGCATAATAGCCCTCTAAGAAAGCCTTGTCCAAAGTCCACCGGGATTTCCATAATCCCAATGGACGCAACCACGATATGTGCATTATTTGGAGAGATTAATGCCGACATGCTAATAGTTAATGTGTAAGTAGTCGAATCTGGAGAGGGTAAGGGTCTAACTCTATTTATTTTGCAGAAAATGAGGCACGAAGTCCCCAGGTTTGGCGTGGCCCGAAGTATACCACCGCTGTTGTTAGACTGGTGGGAAAATCTTTCGCCAAGCGATAAAAATCACGTGAAAAGGGTTCTTGGAAATTTACCTTCCTTATTGGACATCCAACCAAACAACATGCTGATCGAAGCTGCTACTATGTTCTGGGACGGAGAAAGAGCTGTATTCCATTTTGATGACATAGAAATGACTCATCTCTTGGAGGAAATCGGAGGATTCACTGAATTACCATGGGATAGTCCCGGTTTACTAGTACCAGAAAACCGCAATACTAGGGGATTTCTGAAGATGATGGGTCTGAGAAAGAATGAGGACTTGGAGTGCCTGAAGAAGTCCTACATACCCTTTGACTTCCTCTATGAACGATACAGACACAGCAAATCTTACCGTATCTTTCATAATGAATTCTCCATTACTTCCCTGGGTTGGACTTACCGTAGGGTTTTTGTATTCATCGTCCATTTTCTGGGTATGATAGTGTTCCTAAGCCAAGGGGACAGGATTCACACCAGGTTGGCCATGGTAACCAAAGCTTTGATGGAGGGAATTGAGGGACAAACCTATACTATTGTCCCGATGATTGTAGCAGACATATACCGGGCTCTGGATCGTTGCAAGAAAAGGTTCAAACACTTTGAGGGTTGTAACTTGCTACTACAGATTTGGTTGTTAAAACATCTTCAGATGGGTCAATACCGCCAAGAGTTTCCACGAAGACCATGGAACGATCACATAGCCTTCCACCACCCTAAAAGAATGACATTTATCCCAGACAGATTTGCGCAGCCAGAGAATGCTACAGAATGGGCGCAGTTTTTCAACAATTTGATCGAGGACCAGGTTCACTGGATGTTCGAGTGGTTCCCTACCGATGAATTCATCATCAGATCCAGGGATGTTCCGCATTTGGTGTTGATTGGGTTAAGGGGAATACATCCCTATGTTCCTATCAGAGTTGTGAGACAAGCTAGTAGAAAACAAGTCATACCACGAGTCTCCAAAATGAGTCATTACAGAGCCGATTTTCAGGGTGACGCCATTCCATACAAATGTGAGGCCCAGTACATGTGGCACTTGAAGATTATCGTGGAAAAGGATACCATCGAGCCAGATCGATATCACGCCGATCATGTGTACTTCTACCTATCATGGTTAGAGGATAACATAGCAGGGATATTCGAGCCAAGGGTTGGTCAAGGAAACAGGGTCATAGATGAAGTTGCTGAAGCACAAGTGAAGTATGAGAGGCTACGCAAGAGGGTCCTTGAATCTGAAGCCAAGCATCTGGAGCAACACAAATTCGACATGGAATCAATTAACGAGTGGAAGGAGATGGCTACAAAATCGACAGAAAGGCTGGAGTATTTGGAGCAGGGTCTAATGGAACTAGAAGGGAAGATGTGGAAAAGGGTCGCAGACTATCAGAATGCAGAAGCCAACGAGGGAGGACACCTAGCAAGGGCATACCTACTGCTGGACATGCACGACCTGGGGAATCTGATTGATGGAGCCAAGAAGGCCAAATATGGGGAAGGTCCCTCCGGGACCAAGTAGATTAGGTTTATCTATTTTAAGTCATTTTGGAATGTAATAAGGCAGATGCCATTAGTAACTCATTTATTTATCGTCGTTTTAGGTTCGGCTTATTTATTACATTAATGAAATGAGGCATTTATCAACATTAAATCTCTCCAAATCTACTAGTCGCTAGGCCTACCTTAGGAACAACGAGGTTTCCCAAATTAGGACACTAATTTACATTCCCGCAATACGTGTTTAAATCCTGCAAATGCTTTTCATAATCCTTACTGACTTGTCTACCTTTTGTTTCTCTTTTTTCTTATTATTCCCATCCCCTAAGGTTGGTTCGCACATACTGGCATCATCAGCATATCACACCAGATCTAGAGGTCCTCCTCCTCCTCCAAGTAATCCGAAAAGCAAAGGAAAAGCTAAGATGGATGGTATGAGCGGTATCCGAAATAAATGCTGAGAATACTGAAACTTCAGACGGTCGAAGTACTCCAGCCCAGAATGATTTGGTCCTACGATTGGAACAGAAAATACTAGAGTTGCAAGGAGAACTTGAGCAGGTCCGCAACTTGGCAGACCTCTCCCTCACCCTAAATGTCCCAGACATTAACCAACAAAATGCTCAAAACCCAGCACCTCCTCAAAACACACCAAACCAAGGTCCACAAAATCCTCCGCACCCTATCAATATGCAACTCCTCCCCAAAATCCTAATCCTCCACCAATACCCACTCCCCCTCAGCATCAACATCTTCCTACTCAATACCCACAAACCACTTACCATAATCCTCAGAATACCCCACAACCTATCCCTGATCCGCAAAATTCAACTAATGATCACCACTACACTCCAACCCCTAGCACCCACCAAAATAATCCCATATATGTTGAAACTTACCTCAGTCTGCTCAGCCAGTCTCATACACTCCGGAATCTGCCGAGAAGGACCTTCTCATTAAGAACATGGCCGAAGAGCTTAAGAAGCTCATGAGTCGAGTCTAGGGTGTTGAAAGAGGTAAAGGAATTGAAGGTCTGAATTATGAGGAGTTGTGCATTCAACCAGATGTGGAACTACCAGAGGGTTACAAACCTCCTAAGTTTGAGATGTTTGACGGAACGGGTGACCCAAAAGTACATTTGAGAACATACTGTGATAAGCTCGTGGGAGTTGGGAAAGATGAAAGGATTCGCATGAAGCTGTTCATGAGGAGTCTCACTGGAGATGCCCTATCTTGGTATATCAGTCAGAATCCCAAGAAGTGGGTTAGTTGGGTAAGCATGGCATCAGACTTCATGGATCGATTTAGGTTTAACACAGAGAATGCACCGGATGTCTTCTACATACAGAACCTAAAAACGAAAATAACGGAGACTTTCCGCGAGTATGCTACTCGATGGAGGTCAGAAGCTGTAAAAGTCAGGCCGGCACTAGAGGAAGAGCAGATGAACAAATTCTTCGTCAGGGCCCAGGATCTACAATATTATGAAAGGTTAATGGTCATCGAAAATCACAAGTTCTCCGACATCATCAAACTCGGGGAAAGGATTGAAGAAGGGATCAAGAGTGGGATGGTGACCAATTTTGAGGCATTGCAGGCTACGAACAAAGCGTTACAGTCAGGGGGTATATCGAAGAAGAAAGAAGTAGGGGCAGTAATGGTGGCCCAAGGCCCAAAATCTCCACTCACATACCAAACACCTCCACCCATATATCAACCTTCACCTCCCAGATATTCTCAACCCGCTACCGCCTATCACACTTATAATACCCAGCCAGCCTATTACCATTCACCTCCAACCCGTCAAAACTATACAAAACCTAGACCCAATTTTGATCGCAAGCCACCCAGACAATATACCCCTGTTGCTGAACCCATTGACCAACTATATAAAAGATTGAAGGCTTCCGGATATGTTACCCTTATTCCTGCGGCCCATAGAAAACGCTTCCTAGTGGGTCAACCCAAACAAAACGTGTGCATACCACTCTGGCATGAAAGGGCATACTATCGATGAATGCCGCACTCTGAAAGACAAGATTCAAACCCTGATTGATACCTAAGTCATACAAGAAAAGGAAGCAGCACCAAATGTCCGCAACAATCCCCTCCCAGATCATAGAGGTGAAAGGTAAATATGATAGAAACTGATGAAGAATGGGATCCTGAAGGGTCGATTGGGCTTATTCGGGAAGGTGATGACCCTAAACCTATAGTCACGCTCACACCTATTGTGGTACAGATACAGTCACCAGTCGAAGTTGAAGTAGCCGCATCAGTCCCGTTTGAAGTTGAAGTAACAGCACCTGCAACTACACCGGCTCCATTTGAAGTAGAAATACCAACACCCTTCACTGTGACGGTAGCACCCACACCTCCTTTCAAGTCCAACGCCATACCCTGGGATTATGTTGCCGAGGCTAGGAGAAAGGGAAAAGCAATGATGGAAGAATCTGGTGCTGCACAGGGGATGACCAAAACTGGAAGGACCTATACACCCGAAAATTTGGGAGGAACAAGCAAGGAAGCTGCTACCAAGAAACCCGTTATTGAAACTAGCCCAGATGATCTCCGGAGGAAAGTACAGGCAAGAGAATACTCTGTCATTGATCATCTGAACAAGACTCCTGCCCAGATATCCATCCTGTCGCTGCTGCAAAATTCTGAGGCGCATAGGAATGCTCTGATGAAGGTGTTGAATGAAGCTTATGTGCCTAACAACATCACCAGTGGAGAGATGTCCAACATGGTAGGGCAGGTACTGGAGAGCCACAAGATCCCCTTTCACGAGGATGAACTACCACTTGAAGGATTAAGTCACAACAGGGCACTGCACATCACAGTACAGTTTGAGGACAATTCATCGCCAGAGTCTTAATAGATGGGGGTTCAAGCCTCAACATTTGTCCATTGACTACTCTGAAAAGGCTGGGTAAAGATTTCCATGAGATACGAGCAGGAAGTATGAATGTGAAGGCATTTGATGGGTCTCAAAGGGCCACAATTGGGGAAATTAACCTTTGTCTACAGATGGGCCCGACTTGGTTCGATGTTGAGTTCCAAGTATTAGACATATCTGCTACATACAATCTTCTATTGGGACGACCTTGGATACATGCCGCTGGGGCTGTGGCTTCCACGCTACACCAGGCCGTGAAGTTCAAATCGAACTATCAGGAGGTAATCATTCACGAAGATGGAAGTAACCCCATTTACACCAGTCAAGCTGTCCCGATTATCGAGAATAGAAGAAAGCTGGGTGGAGAAACTTATCACCGCATTGAGCGTGTCAACGCAATTGAGAAAGATAAGTGGTGGAGTAACAAAATAGAAAGCATACTGGCATGGTCTGGGTATGAACCCGGCAAAGGGCTTGGGAAGAAACTCCAGGGCATTACCAAACCGATACAGTTGAAACGTCACGACAGAACTTTTGGGCTTGGATATCCATACACCTGGCGAGAATATAATGATTTGTCGCCGCTATGGCGTGGTCCTTATTACCCTCTCGAGCAGCCAGTGCCGCATCTGAGTCAGAATTTTGACCAGGCAGACACAATATGGGGATTTGCAGAGGAGGAAGCTTTGGCTGGGCTAAGGAGCTTGTTTTTAGAATACGAGGACATGGATTGCAATGTGATAGTTGAGGAGGAGGAGGAAGAAGGCCTTATCATTCAGACCATGGAGAAGGGAGCTGTTCTCAAGAATTGGACTGCCGCACCATCCCGGGCCCGTCGAGTTCCTGGGTAGCTTGGCAATCAGCCTGACCTGTTTTAATAACCATTTTAGGCACTTAAGATATTTCCAGTATTTTGTTCTAAAGACGCATTTTGTTTCGAAATAATTGCTTGAGTCATCGAGCCGTGATTGTTTTGGATGTTTTCAAAATTTGATTAATGCATCATTATTTAGTATTCATTATTATCTTTTACATTTTTCCTCTGCAACATTATTATTACTTTTCCTGATAAACCGATAATTGTGATATGTAATGAGACAACGCAATATAAGGATAGTGACTCAGAAGAAGAGGGTGAAATACCTGAGGAAGTTATCAGAGAAGTCGAGAATTTTGAGAACAAACCTAAGTCCAACCTGGACGAAATCGAGGCAATCAATTTGGGAGATTCCAAAACCGTCAAAGAGACTCGCATAAGCATTCACCTATCACCATCAGAAAAGGAAGAATACACTTGTTTCCTGAAAGAATATGAGGATATTTTGCATGGTCATATGATGACATGACTGGCCTGAGCACATCCATAGTGACTCATAAGTTGCCTACCAATCCAATGTGTCCGCCGGTGAAGCAGAAACTCAAAAAATTCAAACCAGACATGAGCCTGAAAATCAAGGAAGAGGTCACTAAGCAGATCAAAGCCAAAGTCCTCAGGGTAGTTGAGTACCCAACCTGGTTAGCCAACATCGTACCGGTTCCGAAGAAAGACGGGAAAGTAAGAGTGTGTGTTGACTATCGGGATTTAAACAGAGCAAGTCCCAAGGACGATTTCCCACTGCCAAATATACACATTCTGATCGATAATTGCGCCAAGCATGAACTCCAATCCTTCTTAGATTGCTTCGCGGGTTATCATCTGATTTGGATGGATGAAGAAGACGCAGAGAAAACAGTCTTCATTACACCATGGGGAGTGTACTACTACAAAATGATGCCATTCGGTCTAAAAAATGCTGGGGCTACCTATATGAGAGCCATGACGACCATATTCCATGATATGATACACAAGGAAATAGAGGTGTATGTTGACGACGTCATCATCAAATCCAAGAGGGCCACAGATCACATAGCAGACTTGAGGAAGTTCTTTGATAGGCTACGAAGGAACAATTTAAAAATGAACCCCGCAAAATGTGCCTTCGGGGTTCCTGCAGGAAAATTGTTGGGATTCATTGTCAGCCGCCGAGGAATAGAGTTGGACACGTCAAAAGTTAAAGCTATCCAAGATTTACCACCACCGAAGAGCAAAAAGGATGTGATGAGCTTCCTGTGACGCCTCAACTACATTAGCCGCTTCATAGCGCAGTCCACAGTGATATGTGAACCCATCTTCAAAATGTTGAGGAAGGATACTGAAACCAGTTGGACTGGAGATTGTCAAAAGGCTTTTGACAAAATTAAGGAATACCTGTCCACGCCACCAGTCCTAGTCCCGCCAGAACCTGGAAGACCTTTGATACTCTATTTGTTCGTACTAGATGGGGCTTTCTGCTGTGTTTTGGGACAACATGATGAGACAGGAAGAAAGGAGCAAGCCATATATTACTTGAGTAAGAAGTTCACACCTTATGAAGCACGGTATTCTCTGCTAGAATGCACTTGTTGTGCTTTGACATGGACAGCTCAGAAATTGAGGCATTACTTCTATGCCTATACCACACACCTCATATCAAGAATGGATCCTCTGAAGTACATCTTTCAGAAGCCTATGCCAACCGGGAAGTTAGCCAAGTGGAAGATATTGTTAAGTGAATTTGATATCATTTATGTAACTCAGAAGGCAGTCAAAAGACAAGCATTGGCAGACCATCTTGCTGAAAATCCCGTAGGAGAAGAATATGAACCATTAAAAACGTATTTTCCTGACGAAGAAGTGTAATTCGTAGGAGAGGACATTGTCGAAGCCTACGATGGTTGGAGAATGTTCTTCGACGAAGCTGCAAACTTCAAAGGAGTGGGTATTGGAGCGGTTTTGGTGTCAGAGACAGGTCAACATTATCCGATATCCGCAAAGCTTAGGTTTCCGTGCACCAACAATATGGCAGAATATGAGGCTTGCATCATGGGGCTCAATTTGGCCATCGATATGAATATACAAGAGTTGCTGGTAATTGGTGATTCGGATCTCCTGGTACATCAGGTTCAAGGAGAATGGGCTACGAAAAACACCAAGATACTACCATACTTGTATCATGTGCAAGAATTGATGAAGAGGTTCACAAAGATAGAATTCAAACATGTCCCAAGAGTCCAGAACGAGTTCGCAGACGCATTGGCCACCTTGTCATCAATGATACAACATTTGGAGAAGAATTTCATCGATCCCATCTCAGTGAAGATCCATAATCAACCGGCTTACTGTGCTCATGTCGAAGAAGAAACGAATGGAAAACCTTGGTTCCACGACATCAAGGAATATTTGGCAAAAGGAGAATACCCAGAGCAGGCAAACTATACTCAGAAACGCACACTGCGGAGGCTGTCCAATCACTTCTTCCAAAGCGGAGGAACCCTGTATAGGAGAACTCCTGATCTGGGATTGTTAAGGTGTGTTGACGCAAAAGAGGCTTCCAGATTGCTCGAGGAGATACACACCGGAACTTGCGGACCACACATGAACGGTTTTGTTTTAGCTAAAAAGATACTCAGAGCTGGATATTTCTGGATGGCCATAGAAACAGATTGTATCCGGTACGCCCAGAAATGCCACCAATGCCAGATACATGCAATCATGATAAGGGTACCACCAAATGAACTCAATACAACAAGGGCTTTTTGCTGCCTGGGGAATGGAGGTCATCGGTCCGATCGAGCCCACTGCTTCAAACGGGCACAGGTTCATTTTAGTGGCCATCGATTACTTCACAAAATGGGTGGAGGCCGCATCTTACAAAGCTGTAACCAAGAAAGTCATCGTAGATTTTGTCAGGGATCGTATTGTTTGTCGATTCAGGGTTCCCGAGTCCATCATCACTGATAATGCCGCCAATCTCAATGGTGATCTAATGAAAGCCATGTGTGAAACCTTCAAAATCAAGCACAAAAACTCTATAGCATACATGCCTCAAATGAACGGAGCCGCGGAAGCTGCCAACAAGAACATCAAGAAGATACTAAGGAAGATGGTAGAAAATCACAAGAAATGGCACGAGAAGTTACCATTTGCCCTATTGGGGTACCGTACCACAGTCCGCACATCAACTGGGGCAACTCCCTATTTGCTGGTTTACGGTACTGAAGCTGTCATTCTCGCCGAGGTAGAAATTCCTTCTTTAAGGATCATACAAGAAGCCGAACACGGTGATGCAGAATGGATAAGGAGCCGCTATGAGCAACTAGCCCTCATAGATGGAAAAAGAATGAATGCAGTATGTCACGGTTAGCTTTATCAGAATAGAATGTCCAGAGTCTTCAACAAAAGGGTCAAACCAAGACAATTCGCACCGGGGCAGCTGGTGCTGAAGCGGATCTTTCCACATCAAGATGAAGCCAAAGGGAAATTTTCACCCAACTGGCAAGGTCCCTACATGGTTCACAAGGTACTAACAGGAGGAGCACTCATACTTGCAGAAATGGACGGAGAAGTTTGGCCAAAACCTATCAATTCAGATGCAGTCAAGAGATACTATGTTTAGATTGTTTACATTTCTTCATCTGATGTAACTGAACTACGCTTGACCTGATTCCCGTTTAAGAGGGGATACGTAGGCAGCCCTGTGGGATTGGTCACATCTTAATAAAATCTTCATTTTCCCAGAACCAGAAACTGGGGAAAATTTTTGAGTAGGACCCTCAAAATTCCGGAACAAGTCCAGCTGACGCCATTATATGCAAGACAGTCAGAAATCGGTTAAGTAACTGGAGAAGAATTTTGAGGAGGACCCTCAAAATTCTAATTCAAGGAAGTCGCATTGTCTCTAAAAGTGTCACAGTCATTAGTTCATCTAATTTATTTGATATTATATATCACTACGTTTCATAAAATGATTTTATTCCATCAATAAATGCACATTTTCAAAAACTTTATTTCTGTGACAGCCAGGTGTTACCCAGGGTAACTCAAACAGGGCCTCCAGTGCAGAGCAAAGCAAAACAAGCAGACAAAGGCACGAACCAACCTCCCCGTAAAACTCACAATTTTTCTTTGAATGCAGGGACAAGGAATAACCACAAGTACGTGCGCCTTAAATCATCACCTTCATAACAACCGAACCGCCAAGCGCAAATATATCTCCAGCTAAGAAATATTCTGCTCATATTTACTATTTGTCTACTGCATAAGGCTAAGCATTGCTTTCTCTTTGCATGAGACTAAGCACTGTCTCAAATCTTGCATGAGGCTAAGCCCTGCCTCCATATTTGCATAAAGGCTAAGCATTGCCTTCTCTTTGCATGAGACTGAGCACTGTCCCAAATCTTGCATGAGGCTAAGCCCTGCCTCCGTATTTGCATAAAGGCTAAGCATTGCCTTCTCTTTGCATGAGACTAAGCATTGTCTCAAATCTTGCATGAGGCTAAGCTCTGCCTCCATATTTGCATAAAGGCTAAGCATTGCCTTCTCTTTGCATGAGACTAAGCCCTGTCTCGAATCTTGCATGAGGCTAAGCCCTGCCCCCAAACAAGACCAAGCTTTGTTTTGTTATCATCTCTAGTATCATGTCTCTGAAATTCATGGGCTGATGTATAGCCAACTTGTCCAAAGGCATCATAGTCCGAAGGCATCATCCTCATAGCCTGAAGACACCATGTCATGGCCTGAGGATCTCTTAACACTACACATCATTATTCAAAGGCGTCATGGTTCAGAGGCACCATTTTCATGGCCCGAGAACATCATTTCATGGCCTGCGAGTCCCTTATCTCATGCTTTATGGCCCGGGATATCATGGTCTAAGGGCATCATCATCACTGTCCAAAGAAAACCTTCATGGTCCCAAGGGAACTTACATCATGTTTAAATTCTCGCAGTAATCTATACACTTGCATGCATCGTGTTTTAAGTTTTGCAGGAACTCCAGGAGATAACCGTTCTTCAAACATGAGCAACCTTTGCTCCGGTTTCCACTCATACCATTATACCTTGCTGTTATTTCAAACGTAACCGATTCTCGTCAATTGCTCGCCTTTACTCTATGATCGTTCAGATACTTGCCTTGCGATACATCCGTTACAATTAAGATTCAAATTCATACCCATCTGATACCGTCTTACCCAAAAGAACCAAAACATACGGTCATTCCTATAACAATTCCATCGGTTTCATTCGCCGTTGGGTTTAGAACTACACACGGCCTGATTCCTGTAAAACCAGGGATATGTAGGCAGCTTAGAGATCAGGGTGCGGCCTATATTTTGCAAAACACTCCATTTGGTAAAAATCGGTCATTATTTCTTTACCCGGTAACTCTTTCAACCTTCCCAAGTAAAGAGGGGCAGCTGTTGATACCCAATTTTTCCCTCATATTTTTTAAAATATGCATAGATATCTTCAAAACAGTGCACATGTATTTACAAACATGCACAAGCATTTCTATAATTTTTCTATAATTTTAAGGGGTTTAAATCAATTTATTTTCTGCATTTTTATTATAAAAGTATTCAATAATTATACCTCATATTATTTTATGCTGTAATCATCTAAATTTATTATTTATGCCCCATATAACACTTAATTATTTTAATTGCATTTTTTACAATTACATTTGCCTTTTTAAGGCTAGAATTGCACATTTTTGCAATAATAGCCCATATATATGCATAATTACATTATCTATATAGAAAATGACTTTTTATATTTTTATTATATTAAGTAATCATTTTAAATCATTTCCATGCACAAATGACATTTTTATCATTTATTAATTATTTTCATAAATTATTTTAGTAATTTAAATGGGTATTTAAAACATAGCCCTTTTCTAATTAATTTTTTCGGACCTAACCATCCCAATTATCCTAACCCAACTACCCAATACACAAGCCCAATACCCTTTACACCAGCCTAATAGCTCTGGAGCCCAAACCAAACAACCCCTTATTAAAATCCGGTAGGTACCCATTTCATACGACCCGTCCCGTTTACCTTAATCCCAGCCGTTGATCTCTCAAGATAAACGGCTCCCGTTCACCTTTCCCTTTTGATTAACCATTCCTAACCCTAATCCCCTCATTTCTCTACCATCCGCCGCCTTCAAACTTTCTCGTCTCTCACCTCTTCTCCTCTCAAAACCCTAGCGCAGTAACCCTGATTCTCCCTTCGATTCCAACCAGATATGGAATCAATCAGAGATTCCCTTACCTTATTGAGTTTATCTCACCCCTGGCTACTCGATTATGGTATTATTTAGTAGTTTTCCTGACATGGCAAGCTAATGTCCTTATTTTCAGATCAAATCTGGTTCGAATCTTTCCCCTTTCTTCATCTATGTTCATTCCTCATCTTTTCGGTGAAAATCTCCGAGGTTTTCTTTAATCTCTATTTACCCTAAGGCTGAGGTTTAGATCTTTCAAGATCTGTTAAGATTTCGTTCTTATTTTGTCAAAAATGTCATCTATGTTTCCGCATGTCTATCTATGAATATTTTTTGTGATTTTTTTTAAATGGTTTTCCGTCTAATTTTACTCACCCTAAAATTAGGCCCAGATCTTTTCAGATCTGTTAGGGTTCCTTAATTTTGAGTATTTTCTCTTTAATATTTTCGTGTATCTATGTGTATCTATGTTATTCCTCTAGTTGTTTTTGACTAATTTACTTACCTTAAAATTAGGGTTTCAGATCTTTTTCTAGTCTGATTCTTTGTTGCTCTTTGAATAATCTTCTGTCCACATTCATTGTATGCATTATGTACCTTATTGTACTGCCAATTTTGTGGTTTACTTAAAACTAGAGTTTGAGACTTTTACTAATTCTCCGTGCTCTTTCCTTTCTCGTATGGGACTGATATTTTCCTTATTCTGTTCAATCTACCATGTTTTCTTTATCTCTTTACCTTATTTGGACTTGAGACTGTTTGTTAATTGATATTTTCCTTATTCTCAGCGTTACTCGCCTGACTACACGCTATTATGCCTTGTTAATTGACTGAACCCTGTACTATCTGTCCTTAAACCAGACTTCAATTGATTATGGGATTATTTTGTTCCCTTGTTTATGTGTGTTTGATTGCTTCCCTTATTTGTTCACTTAGTTGAACACTATTAAAACCCTTCTCCACTTTCCCCTTAGGACAAGTCTCGAATTCTCCTATTCTCACTACTAAAACTTAAGCTCTCTCTCTTGCTCCTGTTCTGATTTCTGCACTAAGTGGCTATTATTTGGCCGGCTGAAAGCCAAGGCCAAATTACTCTGGAACTTAACTATTACTGCATCTTTACTTTCTTTCTTCTCAACTGGTATGCCCTAACCTTTGCAAATTCCTTCTCTATGCTTTGTTTGATTAACCTGTTTTAATTCCTAGCATGATTCTGTCCTCTAACTGGTAACTTGATAATATTGTTAACTTAAGACTAAGGCATTTAGAATAACAGGAATCCTCTCTTAAGTTAGTTTAAGGTTTGATTTGTTTGTCAGCTTTATACCTGTTTTGAACTATGAGCATGTAATCAAATATGTTTGTGCATAATTCATATGTCCTGTATGTTTAATTCAAGTGTTTCTGTCTCTGTGTTTAAGCCATGATTGTTTTAATACTAGCATGAGTATCTAGCTTAATTAGATGTCACCATGTTTAAACTGTATGCTGAACCTATACCTTATTTGTTTCTTGGAGCAGTTCTGCCTGCAACTCTATACTCTGAACTTTCTCTCTTCTGAAATTGAACGATTTCAAAACCTGCCCCCTTACCCTTTGTGGACTGGTTTTCCAAACTCCTACTCTTAGTCATTTAGGTTCTCACCACCCCTAGTGTGAGCACTGCCTATGGTCCTTGAGACTCCTTTGAACTCTGACACATTGGGGCTGGTTTTTCAAGCTTTTATGAACTCTGTGCTGAATGTGTGGTTCTAGTGTGAGCACTGCCCGGGGTCCCTAAAGCTCTTTGGGAACTTTGACACACTGAAAGCCTAGTTTAATGTGTTGTGAATGGATCACTGCTATGCCTCAGAGCTGTTGTGTTTGAAGGCCTGGTTCCCAGGTTTAGATTGGGCCTATGAAGGCTCCCTATGGTGTAATCATTATTATTATGAAATTCATTCATTCTGGGGTGTAATAATCTCTGTAATAACAGATTTGGGGTTAATTAGTAAAAGCTGGGGTGGGGGGTCTATTCTTATATCTTTTGTTGAAATTGGGTAGAAATCCTGCCTATAGGACTTAACTATGCTGATTGAATTATGTGATGTTGCACTGTGTTTAGAGATCCTACCTATAGGATTTTTCATGATCATTTGCATGCTAGAAACTCTGTTCATAGGACTTCACGTTTGATTCTACATTAGAAATCCTGTTCATAGCATCCACACATATTTTTAACTCAATGTGCATTAGTGACCATGCCTATAGGACTTTGTTTGTTTGAGTCAATTATACTCCATGGCAATCTGTTAATTTTTGTCTAAATACGATTAATAGATATCATGCCTATAGGAATAAAAGTCGGTTTCAAACCTAGAAATCATGCTTATAGGATTTAAAACTCTTAGAAATTATGCCTATAGGTCGAAACCAGTTCTGAAACTTAAAAATCCTTTCTATAGGGGTTTAAATTAATTCAGCAATTAGAAAGCATGCATATAGGATCTAAAAGGAATAAAACTGGCTTTATGAGTTAAAATCAGTGCTACACTTAGAAATCATGCCTATATGTCTGTCATTGACAAACTCGTAGAAATCCTGCCCATAGGATCCTTTTAGTCTATTCTAAATTCAAGCGCTCTTGTAAATCACTTAGGCAACGTATCCACAGGACTCATTAATGATTCTGGGTTTAAAACTATGACATACTACTGCCTGAATGCCCAGATCCATGCTGGATAAAATCAGTAGGCAAACGAATAGGTCTTGATGCTAGCCTTAATAAAACTGCCTTTATAC
Organism: Nicotiana attenuata; assembly: GCF_001879085.1. Classification (NCBI taxonomy): domain Eukaryota; kingdom Viridiplantae; phylum Streptophyta; class Magnoliopsida; order Solanales; family Solanaceae; genus Nicotiana; species Nicotiana attenuata. The sequence goes on along the minus strand of NW_017671370.1, from coordinate 183,486 downwards.
CCTATTTTCTCGCATAGATATCTTGCCTATAGGATTTTCTAAATTAATAAGTTTGCTGGTTCAATTGCGTGTTTTGTTGCTTATGTGTGGAGGTTAATATGAGCCTATACTTGCTCTTTATCTGAAAGTCCTATTTGCTTTTGTGTGTCGCCTAGATTTCACTTTTTTAAGTAACATAGGTTGGTCTAGAACCATCCCAAATAGAGGTCCTAATACCTCCAGGACCATAGGTAAGGGACGGGTAGTGCACGCGTAGGGTATGGTTTAGAATCAATTAGTGCGCTTAAGTAACAACTTGAAGATAGTAATTGGGTAGTAAAGGAAATGATAGCCCATGCGCTAATGCTATGAGTAAATCCCCCGACTTGAGGGAGTTGCAAGCATTGCATGGAATGATCCTATAGGCTAAAAAATTTAGGACCCCCCTATAATCGTGTTTGAAATAAACTGATTGTTGTATTTGTCCAAATTGTTTTCTTCGCCTTTAAGACTAATTCACTTAATTTAAGTTCGGTCGGGATCCACCGTTATGGACCTCGAGGGGTGCCTAACACCTTCCCCTCAAGGTAATTTCGAGCCCTTACCCGATCTCTGGTGATGTTGACCGATTATTTGAGTTAATTGCTCTGGGTGCCCTAACACACCTTAAATCCGTTAGGTGGCGACTCTTTCAAATCTAATTCCCTACCCTCACGAAAAGGAGTTGTCCCAGAAATGTCGAAACCCGATTTCGCGAGAAAAAGGGGGCGCGACAATACATAATTATCTAACACGACAAAATTGATTATTTGTGTAAGTTTTGATAATGTCCTTTTAGTTTAAATTCAGGTATTATGCTAATGTAATAATATTTTTCAGCATATAGATGATTGTTGTATTATTATACATAAAATTTCTCTTATTAATTAAATTTTATTGTTCCTTCATATAAATATATGTTTAAATCATCATGTGCCATTATTAACGTGCATTGAATGCCCATATATTTTGAGCATGACTCTTTATTTGGTTCCTACTATGCTTTCTCTTATTTGCTTTGTAATGTAATATACAAATTCGAGGAGTCAATTATGGCCACGAACAGTATCAAACTTACATAATTTAGAGGGTAATTTATCATGAACATAAAGCCAAGTTAAGAGACACAAAAAAAAGAGTTTAGAAGCTAGAAAAAGAGTGGGACTAGACAACAGAGAGAAAAAAATAGAATAATTCTTTTCTAAAGTTGATGATCAATACCTAGACTTTTAGAAATTTAGGAGGGGAAAGCAAATTGTATATTTCTAATAAAATTTAAAAAAAAAAGATTTTGATTTTTACTATCAAAAACTTGGGGGGGGGGGGGGATATGTCACGACCCAAGTTCTTCCTCCGTGAACCGTCGTGTCGACACCTAGTCTTTACAACTAGGTAAGCCTAACAAATTTCGGAAAAAGGAAATAAAATGCGAAACTGGCAAGTTACGATTTAAAGCGTAGTAAAAGAGTTTGAAATGCCACTCGGCATATACAATACAGACTCTCAAAAACTAAAACAAACTCCCAAAACCCGGAATCTCATGAAATCATAAGCTATAGAAACTACATAGTGTTCTAACTCCAGAATGTCTAATCAAAAGTAAATACAGGGAGTCTAAAGCTAAGGGAAGAATAGAGAGGGACTTCTGGATCGCGGACGCGGCAGATATACCTCGAAGTCTCTGACATCGCCCGCCTCACTGATAGAACGGCTGAGCAGAAGAACCTGGATCTGCACACGAAAAATATGTGCAGGAAAGGGCATAAGTACACCACAGCGGTACCCAGTAAGTGCCAAGCCTAACCTCAGTCGAGTAGTGACGAGGAAGGTCAGGGCCCTACTGGTTATATATATAAAAACTAGGAAAACAGTATGAAATGCGACAGTATAACTAAAATACTAACAGTCGATAAAGAATAGAATCACAGAAGGAATATAACTCAGTACACAGAGATAGCAACAGGGGATCTCCGGGGATACCGTCCCGTAGTCCCAAACGTAAATGTCCAGATGATCTCCCGGGATACCGCCCCGTAGTGCAAATCATAATTATGCAGGGGGATCTCCAGGAATACCAATCCACAGTCCCAAAGTAAATATCCAATACAAGGGGAATCTCCTGGGATGTCGTCCCGTAGTCCCAAATATAAATGTGCAGGGGGATCTCCCGGAATATCGATCCGTAGTCCCAAAGTAAACGTGCAAGGGGATCTCCCGGGATATCATCCCGTAGTCCCAAAGTAAACACACAACAGTCTCAAGAAGAATATATAGTTCTATCCCAATTCGTTCCAAGAAAACAGATATTTCTATTCTAAACATGCTGCACAAAATTCAAGTAACAGTTTAAGCAGGTAGAACAATTAAGTCACTTAGGCATGCTTTCCTAAACTAAATAGTAGGCTTTTAATTGCAAGTAGTGTTCAACAAAAAGGAAACACGAATATTTACTTAATGAAAACGGGATTTTCCAACAATTAGCACGTGTACGCACTCGTACACGACATTCATATAACAACAACACCAAATCCTAAGGGGAGTTTCCCCACACAAGGTTAGACAAGCCACTTACCTCGAACCGACTCAAAATCTATCCGAAATCACGCTCTTGCCACGAGTATCCAACTCCGAGTGGCCCAAATCTAATTCAAATAAATTTCATAACGTAAATACAACTACAAACAACTAGTTTAGCTAATGAAATCGAAGCTATGGTAATAAAATAGAAAAACGCCCAGAAATCCTCTCCGGGCCCACGTCTCGGAATCGGGTAAAAGTTACAGATTATGAACACCCATTCACTCACGAGCACACTCGAACAAAAATCATCAAAATCCGACGCCAAAATCTCCCTCAAAACTCAGATTTTAAGTTGGAGAATTTTTCCTCAATTGTCCCAATTTTTTACCCCAAATCCGAAATTAAATGACAAAACTAAGATTAGATTAATGGAATACTACTAGAAAGGGATAAGGAATCGTTACCCACTGCTTTCTTCTTCAAAATCCTCTCAAAATCGCCTTCTCCCGAGCAAAAAATCAAATTTGGTGTTATGAGCTTCAAACCCTCGAAATTTCATAGTTCTGCCCAGCGATTTCCGCATCTGCGGTCCAACTTCTGTGGCTGGGGACTCGCACCTGCGAGATTTCATCAAACGGGCAGAAACCGCACTTGCGCTCCTTTCACCGCAGATGTGGTCCGCTTCTGCGGTCCTATAACCGCATCTGCGGTCACTGGCCATCAGTACTCAAATTGCACCTGCGACCTACTTCCTCGCATCTGCGGGCCGCACCTGCGGGCTCCTCACTGCAGGTGCGAAAATACCAGAAGCAGCAAACTTCAGAACAGCCTAAGTCCAAATTCAACTCCCGTTAAGCATCTGAAACTCACCCGAGGCCCCCCGGACCGCAACCAAACATGCCAACCAATCCAAAAACATCATACAATCTTAGTCCAATCCTCAAATCGTATCAAACAACGCTAAAACCACGATTCACCCTCCAATCCGAGCCTAATGAACTTGAAATCTTAAGAATTCTACACCCGATGACAAAACCAACCAAACCAAGTCCGATTGACCCCAAATTTTGCACACAAGTCACATTCAACACTACAGAGCTATCCCAACTTTCGAAATCGGATTCCGACCTCGATATCAAAATGTCACTATCGATCCGGAAACTTCAAAAATTCAACTTTCGGCATTTCAAGCCTTAATAAGCTACGGACCTCTAAAACACAATCCGAACACGCCCCTAAGCCCGAAATCACGCAACGGAGCTAACGAAATCGACGGAATTCCATTCCGAGGCCGTCTTCATGCTGTTCCAACTACGGTCCAAATTCTAAAGCTTAAGCTCTCATCTAGGGACTAACTGTCCCAAAACACTCCGAAACTCAAAACAAATCTTCCCGACAACTCACAATAGCAGAAACAAACACGGGGAAAACAGTTAATAGGGGATCGGGGCATTAATTCACTAAACGACCAGCCGGGTCGTTACATCCTCCCCCTCTTAAAACATTCGTTCGTCCTCGAACGAGCATAGAGACATACCTGAACTGGTGAAAAGATGAGGGTAACGGCTGCGCATATCCTGCTAGGTCTCCCACGTCGCCTCCTCGACCGGCTGACCCCGCCACTGAACCTTTACTGATGCAATGTTCTTTGATCTCAACTTTCGAACCTGCCTGTCCTATATAGCCACTGGCTCCTCAACATAAGATAGATCCTTGTCCAGCTGGACTGAACTGAAATCCAACACGTGCGACGGATCACCGTGATACTTCCGGAGCATCAAAACATGAAATACCGGATGAACTCCTGTCAAGCTGGGAGGTAAGGCAAGCTCATAAGCAACCTCCCCAACACGTCGCAATACCTCAAAAGGACCAATAAACCTCGGACTCAATTTCACTTTCTTCCCAAATCTCATAACGCCCTTCATAGGCGAAACCTGAAGAAAGACCCGCTCTCCAACCATATAAGAAATATCACGAACCTTTCGGTCCGCATAGCTCTTCTGTCTGGACTGGGCTGTACGGAGTCTATCCTGAATTACATTAACCTTCTCCAAGGCGTCCTGAACCAAGTCTGTGCCTAATAATCTAGCCTCGCCCGGCTCAAACCAACCCATCGTGGATCTACACCGCCTACCATACAAAGCCTCATATGGTGCCATCTGAATGCTGGACTGATAACTGTTGTTGTAAGCAAATTCTGCCAGTGGCAAGAGCTGATCCCAAGACCCTCCACAATCCATCACACACGCACGGAGCATATCCTCAAGAATCTGAATAGTGCGCTCGGACTGTCCGTCCGTCTGGGGGTGAAATGCTGTGCTCAACTCCACTCGAGTACCCAGCTCATACTGTACGGACCTTCAGAATCTTGATGTGAACTGAGTACCTCTATCTGAAATGATAGAAACTAGAATACCATGCAGACGAACAATCTCCCAGATATAAATCTCCGCCAACCGCTCTGAAGAATAGGTAGTACACACATGAATGAAGTGCGCGGACTTGGTCAGCCGATCCACAATCACCCAAATGGCATCGAACTTCCTCAAAGTTCATAGGAGTCCAACTACGAAGTCCATGGTGATACGCTCCCACTTCCACTCCGGAATCTCTATCTGCTGAGGCAAACCACCCGGTCTCTGGTGCTCATACTTTACCTGCTGACAATTGAGGCACCGAGCCACAAAGCCAACTATGTCTTTCTTCATCCGCCTCCACCAATAGTGCTGCCTCAAATCCTGGTACATCTTCGTGGCACCCGGATAGATGGAATACCGCGAACTGTGGGCCTCCTCTAGAATCAACTCCCGAAGCCCATCAACATTGGGTACACAAATCCGACCTTGCATCCTCAATACCCCATCATTACCAATGGTCATATCTCTAGCATCACCACGCAGGACCTTGTCCTTGAGGACAAGCAAATGAGGGTCATCAAACTGACGCTCCCGAATACGATCGAACAAAGAAGACCGAGAAACCACACAAGCAAAGACCCGACTGGGCTCCGAAAGGTCCAATCTCACAAATTGGCTGGTTAAGGCCTGAACATCCATCGTCGTGGGCCTCTCTGCTGCTGGTAGATAAGCCAAATTCCCCAAACTCTCGACCCGACGACTCAAAGCATCGGCCACCACATTGGCCTTGCCCGGGTGATACAAGATAGTGATATCATAGTCCTTCAGCAGCTCTAACCACCTCCTTTGGCGCAAGTTTAGGTCCTTATGCTTGAAAAGATGCTGCAAACTCCGGTGATCAGTATAAATCTCACAAGGCACACCGTACAAATAATGACACCAGATCTTCAAGGCGTGAACAATAGCAGCTATCTCGAGATCATGGACAGGATAATTCTTCCCATGCACCTTCAGCTGTCTGGACGCGTAGGCAATCACCCTACAGTCCTGCATCAATACCGCTCCAAGGCCAATCCTCGAGGCATCACAATAGACAGTATAAGACCCCGAACCTGTAGGCAATATCAAAACTGGGGTTGCAGTCAAAGCTGTCTTGAGCTTCTGAAAGCTCTCCTCACACTCTTCCGTCCACTGGAACGGAGCACCCTTCTGGGTCAGCCTGGTCATAGGTGCTGCAATAGATGAAAATCCCTCAACAAATCGACGGTAATAACCTGCCAGGCCAAGACACTATGGATCTCTGTAGCTGAGGATGGTCTTGGCCAACTCTGCACTGCTTCCACTTTCTTCAGATCCACCTTGATCCCCTCCCTCGATACTACGTGACCCAAGAATGCCACGAAATCCAACCGGAACTCACATTTCGAGAACTTCACATATAACTTCTTTTCCCTCAAAGTTTGAAGCACTGTCCTTAGGTGCTGCTCATGATCTTCCCGACTCCGAGAGTATACCAGAATGTGATCAATAAAGACAATGACGAACGAGTCAAGATATGGCCGGAATACACTGTGCATCAAATGCATGAAGGCTGCTAGGGCATTGGTCAGCCCAAATGACATAACAAGGAACTCGTAATGACCATATCGGGTCCTGAAGGCAGTCTTCGGGATATCTGGCTCCCGAATCTTCAATTGATGATAACCTGAATGCAAGTCAATCTTAGAAAACACTCGTGCACCCTGTAACTGGTCAAACAGATCATCAATACGAGGCAAAGGATACCGGTTCTTCACTGTAACTTTGTTCAACTGGCAATAATCGATGCACATACGCATAGAACCATCCTTTTTCTTTACAAACAAGACAGGAGCACCCCAAGGTGATACATTGGGCCGAATAAAACCCTTGTCAAGCAATTCCTGCAACTGTTCCTTCAACTCAGGAGGAGCCATACGATAAGGAGGAATAGAAATGGGCTGAGTGCCCGGCAACAAATCAATGCCGAAATCAATATCTCTGTCGGGTAGCATACCCGGAAGATCAGCTGGAAACACATCAGGGAAATCCCATACTACTAGGACTGAATCAACTGTAGAGGTATCAACACTGACATCTCTCACATAAGCTAGATACGCGTCACACCCCTTCTCAACCATTCGCTGAGCCTTAAGGAATGAAATAACTCTACTGGAAGTGTGATCTAAGGTACCCCTCCACTCTACTCGCGGTACACCTGGCATAGCCAGCGTTACGATTTTGGCGTGACAATCAAGAATAGCATATGGGGCGACAACCAGTCCATGCCTAAGATAACATCAAAATCTACCATGTTGAGTGATAATAAATCAGCTCTGGTCTCAAAACCACTAAGAGCAATCAAACACGACCGATAAATGCGCTCCACTACAAGAGAATCTCCCACAGGAATAGAAACATAAGCAGGGGAACTCAAAGAATCCCGAGATACGCCCAAATGCGGGGCAAAATAAGAGGACACATAAGAATAAGTGGACCTTGGATCGAATAAGACCGATGCATATCTATGACAAACCATGACAATACCTGTGATGACAGAATCGAAGGCGACAGTCTCAGTACGGGCAGGAAGGGCATAGTATCTGGCTTGGCCTCCCCCTCTAGGGCGACCTCTACCTTTCCGACCTCCACGTCTATCTGGCTGGGCAGGTGGGGTAGCAACTGGTGCTGTAATCATGGCCTGGGAACTCTGCGGGGCACGCTGTGGCTGAGGAGTCTGTGGAGGTGCACCCCTCCTAAGTCTGGGGCAATCCCTCACCATATGGCGTGTGTCGCCACACTCAAGAAAAGCTCTAGGAAGATGTGGCAGCTGTGACTAGCTCGGGCCAGGTCTGCTGGACTGACCACTGAAAGCACCCTATGCAGGAGGTGCACTAGATACTGGAGGTGCATAATAGGGCTCCTAAGGTCTGGGAGGAGCTGGAATACCACTAGCTGCTGGAAGAGCTGAATGAACGGGGCAACTCATATAACCCCTACCATGACGAACTGCAGCTGGAGCACGGGCACCAGAATAATGACCCTACTCTCGAGACCTCTTGGCCTCCCTCTCCTCTCTATCCCGAGCATGCATACCCTCTACTCTCCTGGCAATGCTCACCAACTGCTGATAGGAAATATCCATCTCCAACTCCCGAGCCATGCTAGATCTAATGCTGGGAATAAGCCCCTCAATGAACCGGCGAACTCTCTCGCGAACCGTAGAAACCAAGGTGGGTGCATGCGTAGCCAAGTCAGTGAAACGGACATCATACTCCGAAACAGTCATAGTACCCTAGCGCAAATGCTCAAACTCTGTGCGCCACGCGTCCTTGAGGCTCTATGGGACATACTCTCTCAGGAACATATCTGAAAACTGAGTCCATGTCAGGGAAGCTGCCTCAGCTGGACTGTCTAACTCATAAGTATGCCACCACTGATAGGCTGCTCCTCGAAGCTGGAAGGCAATGAAAGAAACCCCACTCGATCCTGATATACCCATAGTGCGGAGGATATGATAGCACTCCTCTAGAAATCCCTGGGCATCCTCCGATGCTAGACCACTGAATGTAGGAGGTTGGTACTTCTTGAACCTCTCAAGCCTCCTCTGCTCCTCCTCTGAAGCTACTGCCCTATCCTCGGGCTGAACTGGGGCTGTAGGCGGTACCGGTATAACCTCTGGGACCTGCTCGGCCTGTACTCGCTGCTCAGGAGTGCGAGCAGCGGGAGTCTGTGCTTTTCCCCCGGCCTGAGATGTGGCTGTAGCAAGGGGAAGCAACCCTGCCTGAGCTAGAGTGGTGTACATACTCATGAACTGTGCAAGAGTCTCCTGGAGTGTTGGAGTAGTAGTAGCAGTAGGTGTATCAGGTGCCTGGGCTCCGGCTGGAGCGGGTGGTGGCTCCTCTGTGGCAGCTCGCGCGGGTGCTCTGGCTGCACCACGTGCGCGTCCTCGGCCTCTACCCCAGCCCCGACCTCCGACGGCTCTAGTAGGGGGCGCGGGTGCCTGGTCATCTCCAGTAGCACGTGTCCTCACCATCTGTGAGAGAATAGAAGACATAGGTTTAGGATTTTGATATCAAAATCTCGCACGTCAAGGAAATCAAATGAAGTGGAATTTTCCTAACAGTTACATAGCCTCTCGTAGATAAGTAGAGACGTCTCCGTACTGATCCTCGAGACTCTAATAAACCGGCTTGTGATTCATGACTCCTATGAACCTAGAGCTCTGATACCAACTTGTCACGACCCAAGTTCTCCCTCCGTGAACCGTCGTGACAGCACCTAGTCTCTACGACTAGGTAAGTCTAACAAATTGCGGAAAAAGGAAATAAAATGCAAAACTAGCAAGTTACGATTTAAAGCGTAATAAAAGAGTTTGAAATGCCGCTCGGCATATACAATACACACTCTCAAAAACTAAAACAAACTCCTAAAACCCGGAATCTCATGAAATCACAAGCTATAGAAACTACACAGTGTTCTAACTCCAGAATGTCTAATCAAACGTAAATACAGGGAGTCTAAAGCTAAGGGAAGAATAGAGAGGGACTTCTGGATCTGCGGACGCGGCAGATATACCTCGAAGTCTCTGATATCGCCCGCCTCACTGATAGAACGGCTGAGCAGAAGAACCTGGATCTGCACACGAAAAACATGTGCAGAAAAGGGCATGAGTACACCACAGCGGTACTCAGTAAGTGCCAAGCCTAACCTCGGTCGAGTAGTGGAGAAGAAGGTCAGGGCCCTACTGGTTATATATATAAAAACAAGGAAAACAGTATGAAATGTGACAGTATAACTAAAATACTAACAGTCGATAAAGAATAGAATCACAGATGGAATATAACTCAATACACAGAGATAGCAACAGGGGATCTCCCAGGATACCGTCCCGTAGTCCCAAACGTAAATATCTAGAGGATCTCCCGGGATACAGTACCGTAGTCCAAATCATAATTATGCAGGGGGATCTCCCGGAATACCAATCCATAGTCCCAAAGCAAATATCAATACAAGGGGAATCTCCCAGGATGTTGTCCCGTAGTCCCAAATATAAATGTGCAGGGGGATCTCCCGGAATACCAATCCTTAGTCCCAAAGCAAATATCCAATACAAGGGGAATCTCCCAGGATGTTGTCCCGTAGTCCCAAATATAAATGTGCAGGGGGATCTCCCGGAATACCGATCGGTATTCCCAAAGTAGACGTGTAAGGGGATCTCCCAGGATATCGTCCCGTAGTCCCAGAGTAAACACACAACAGTCTCAAGAAGAATATACAGTTCTATCTCAATTCGTACCAAGAAACCAGATATTTCTATTATAAACATGCTGCACAGAATTCAAATAACAGTTTAAGCAGGTAGAACAATCAAGTCACTTAGGCATGCTTTCCTAAACTAAAAAGTAGGCTTTTAATTGCAAGTAGTGTTCAACAAAAAGGAAACACAAATATTTACTTAATGAAAACGGGGTTTTCCCACAATTAGCATGTGTACGCACTCGTCACCTCACGTACACGACATTCATATAACAACAATACCAAATCCTAAGGGGAGTTCCCCCCACACAAGGTTAAGCAAGCCACTTACCTCGAACCGGCTCAAAATCAATCCGAAATCACGCTATTGCCACGAGTATCCAACTCCGAGTGGCCGAAATCTACTCAAATAAATTTCATAACGTAAATACAACTACAAACAACTAATTTAGCTAAAGAAATCGAAGCTATGCTAATAAAATAGAAAAACGCCTAAAAATCCTCTTCGGGCCCACGTCTCGGAATCGGGTAAAAGTTACGGATTATGAATACCAATATTCACTCACGAGCACACTCGAACAAAAAGCATCAAAATCCGATGCCAAAATCTCCCTCAAAACTCAGATTTTAAGTTGGGGAATTTTTCCTCAATTCTCCCAATTTTCACCCCAAATCCGAAATTAAATGACAAAACTAAGATTAGATTAATGGAATACAACTAGAAAGGGATAAGGAATCGTTACCCACTGCTTTCTTCTTCAAAATCCTCTCAAAATCGCCTTCTCCCGAGCTAAAAATCAAATTTGGTTTTATGAGCTTCAAACCCTCGAAATTTCATATTTCTTCCCAGCGATTTCCGCATCTGCGGCCATGGGACCGCACCTGCGATCCAGCTTCTGCGGCTGGGGACTCGCACCTGTGAGATCTCATCAAACGGGCAGAAATCGCACTTGCGCGCCTTTCACCGCAGATGCGGTCCGCTTCTACGGTCCTATAACCGTATCTGCACTCAACGGAGCTAACAGAATCGACGGAATTCTATTCCGAGGCCGTCTTCACACTGTTCCGATTACGGTCCAAATTCTAAAGCTTAAGCTCTCATCTAGGGACTAAGTGTCCCAAAACACTCCGAAACTCAAAATGAATCTCCCGACAACTCACGATAGCAAAAATAAATACGGGGAAAGCAGTTAATAGGGGATCGGGGCGTTAATTCACAGAATGACCGGCCGGGTCGTTACAAAATATTTCCCTCAGATATTTAATTTTGGCCAAATACTTAGACAGCCCCTTTAACTTGACAATAATTTTTACTTGGACACTTCAACTGAGGTTTACCTATTGGGCACTTTAACTCCATACACAATGTGCCTATTGAACCCTTCAAACACATCCTAGCAAAATAACAAAGTGTGTACTTCAAACGCTGCTGAATTGGCTTTAACAAATAAAATAAAGACACGCGGCAACTATAACAAGCAGCAAAAAGAAAGAATAAAACTTTTTTCGTATTCCCTTTTTTCCTTTGACCAAGTCCCTTTTCCGATTCTTGACCTTCGAAACAGCCCGTTTTTTGAAATAGTTCCATATGAATCTCATCTTTAAACTGCCTGCGAGTCCTTGATTTTTTTCTCAAGTGAGTCCTCTAGAAATTATAACTTCTTGAAGTATTTTTTCAACACAGAAACCCCTGCCCCCAGGCACCCCAAATTCTATCTTCTTCCTTAGACTTAGAACTACTGAAATTTCCTTTTTTTTCTTTTTCTTAATGCTAGCATTTCTGTCTCAAACAGTGGACCTTATTAATCTAAAAATTGTACCATATGTTGAGTAGTTTGGATATGAAACAATGTGTAGCCGTTCATGTAATTGTTATAATTTTTCGTCTTTTTAGTATAATATAATTTTTTCGAACAATAGAAGAATCTCAGTCAATTATTGTGATTTACCTAGTGCTTAAATTATAATATTTTTAATATGCTAACTAATTTTTCTATTTTAATTATACATGTAGAGATCTTTATCTTCTTTCTTTCTTTGCATCAAAAGATGGGGAATGAACCACCACTGGAGAAGCGAGAATCACTAGAAAATTTGACTAGGAAAGGACCTTCGGCCGGAATACCCTTTTCCAACGACCCATTTCCTCTTTTGTTTCAATTATGCATGTTCTTTTCTCAGATCCGTGTGAAATGATGTTGAAATCTCTCCGTTTTTACTAGTCCAAAGGGTTATTTTTCTCTCTTTAATAATTGATATTTTCAATCACTTTAATCTGTAAAATGATGTTGGGAAGGAGAAAATGAAGAGTAATGGTGCATATGGTGGTGGAGGTGAGAGATGAAGAAGAAGAAAGAGAAATTCAAAAAATGATATCTTTCACGCGCTTCATGGCAGTGTAACTAACTTTATGTGCCATGTCAGCAAGTTGTGCATAATAGGAACAATTTTGTTTGTGTTTAGATGCTCAAGTAAGAATTATAGCCAAGTTTAAGGGACCGCTTATGTATTCTGACTTTAATATTTTTCTTACATGGGTCATATTTTATTGGATTTGGCCCTCACTTTAGCCAAGTCTCTTGTCTCTTAACTAAAGTAAGACCTGTCTACAATCTACATACAGAAGACTGGGGAGAAATATATTGTTATTTTATTATACTTTGTGTTTACATAAATACATGTAGAATCATAAAATATTTCATAATCTACGACTATAAAATAATTAACATATTCTACAACTTAAACTCGGTAAAAGGATAAAGAAATTAACTCTTAAATACTGTTGCTTCCTATAAATGAGGAGACTGAATATCAATCATATTTAATAAATCAAATGTTCCCTAAAAATACTCCATCGCAATTCCTATAAATAAGGAAACTAAATACGAAAATTTTTCCATTGCCTTTTAAGGACTTGTATTCTCCTTTTCCACCAAATTCTCAACAAACAATCCATTCTTTAATAAAAATTACCCAATATAAAGGGGACAAAATACATCATAATCAATGTATAGCATGTAACTTCAATACTAAAATAATTCAATGTGCACTAACGTGCCACTATATAACAAAGATATGATATATCGTATATTATATATACCAAGTGCCATTTAAGTTTTATATTATATAATGTATTATCTACTATATTTATAAGTAGTATATATCCGATAAACTAAAGTGGTATTATACGATAAAAGGTATATATATTTATTGTATACTTATATCAATGTCATATAAGTTTACATTATATCATATATTGTATACGATATTTGTTAGTAGTATATCAAATTTTTTCCCTCAATGTATACATCAAATGAACCAAAGTGATACTATACAATGAAGTTATGTTGTATTGTATACTTATATACATTTTCATATAAGTTTATACTATAAAATATATAATATATTATATTTATTATTAATATACATGATATTTTTTTTTTTAATAATGGGGAAGTGGCTTGGGACATTGGGATATACTCGAATCCTTTAATGGAGAAACTAGGGAAACTTAATGCTGGTAGATACGTTTTAAGTGAGAGAGAATCACAAGAGAGATATATAAGAATATATTTTAGGTATGAAAATCTCAAAGAAATACAGTAATACATAGTATAAGTATATATTATACTGTATATAGTATATGTTAATTACTTTTTTTTCTCAGTTCTACATATATATATATATATATGTATGTATGTATGTATGTATATTGTATAAAACTTGGGGAAGTAAATACATTTTGCTGATGTATATATTATTAGTTGTATATAATAGAATGTATATTTCATTAAAATATACAATAACACAATATAAAATAATACTTTGTCAAAAAAATTGGGGAAAGCAAACTCTTTCCTTTGCAAAATTCGCAAGCTTTTAGTAATTTTTGGATGGTTTACACGGGTTCTAAGGGAGAAAAAAAATAAAAATCTTCTATAATTTAAAATTGAAAAATGATGTTTTTGTATCGAATCCAAACAGAAATCATCATCATCGTCAAACACTATAGATTTACCCTTGCAAATTTTCTTCAGAGATTCATCTCTGTCGTACTTTTTTGCAGAAATTTTTTTATCTTTCTTTTCTCCAAATGTAACTTGTTGATAATTAGAATGAGGGTGATGGCTGGCATGCGATGTTGGTGCACCAGAACTTTGGGATATTGACAAAAAATTAGTTCTTTCAACAGATGATTCTGAAATTTTTTCAATCCGAACATTGTCTGTACCACCATTGTCCATGGTTTTTTGAGCAATGTGTTTTCTACGCTTTTGACCTAGCAATGTGTTTTCTATGCGTTTTGACCTACACATAATATATGGGACGAAGAAAAGAGGTTTTTACGCTTGTGATATACTGGAATATCTTTTACCGGAGAAATTGGAGAGAAAATTGATAGTGACAGTTAAGTTAGGTCTGGAATATCTTTTACCGAAGAAATTGGAGAGAAAATTGATAGTGATAGATAAGTTAGGTGAGAGAGAATCAGGAAGAGATATCTTTTAAGTGAGAGAATATCCGGTGAGAGATTTTAGAATATAAAAAGTTGTACATAATTAATTAGAAAGGTAAAATTTTAAAATAAGTTGTACTAAAAGTAATTTTTTCAAAGCAGTTGTAAAAAATATAAATAACTCTTTAAAAGATTGTATTCTATGTAGATTCATCTATGATTTATTCATATTGAGATACGAATTTGTTTTGAGAAAAAATGTATTAGTTATAGTTAGTGTCGCAAAACCGATGGTGTCAGCTTCCCATCGAGAAAGGGATAGCACGCAAATGATGCATTCAAGCAATTAAATTATGCACTAACAGAACCAGCGATTATCCTTCCTGATAACACAATACCTGCTTCTGTTTAGTTCGGCATAAATGCCTTTTAAAATCATTAACATCTCTCCTAGACTGTCAAATGAGCGGGTTGGGCCGATATTGGACGGATCAAAACGGATTGAGTCATGATTAGAATTTTTACCTAGCTATATTATAATAGAAAATTATTTACGTCATTTATTGAGGTTCCTTATTAATTACCTTGTATGTCTATATTTACAAGTTATATACAAAACCATAAAAAAGAAGAAAATTCAAGATCCCTTAAATTTAGCCTATCAGTTACATGACACTAACCCCTATTTCTAATAACCCCTACATTTAAGATTTTGTTCATTTTCCAAAGGATTTCAAAAATATTTTCTCTCTCTTGATAATCACCCAAAGTCTCTTTTAATTTTTTATAGCCACTGTTATCCCCTCAAAATGTCGTTTTTTTTCCTTTTTCAAAGTTTTTCAAACCAATTTTTCTTTTTCTTACTAATCACACAAAATTTCTCTTTCTTATTGATACAATATAGACGAAATTCGAAATATTGCTTTAGAATCAAGTTGTGTGTAAGTTTAATTTGAATCTTGTTTTCTTTCTTTCTAAATTTTTTATTGTATGTGACTTGTATATGATAAATCAATACCCAAAATAATACTTGATACAATACTAATACAATTGTAACACGATTATATTAGATTTTTAGTATAGAGTTGTGATTGAAACTTGAAGAAGATGAAGATTATAATTGTATCACAATTTTTTAGATATGTATCGTGATTGTATTATAATTGTATATGTATCATAATTATTAAAGGAATTGTATTAAAAATATATGATAATTGTATATTCATTGTATATTGTTACGATTGAGCAGTTGTGAGTTCGTGATAAATTTCACAATTTGTATCACAAATATATGATAATTATATATTAATTTATTAGTATTGTATCAGATATTATTTTGGGTATTAATGTGGTTATAAATACAATTGTGATACAAGTATGATACAATTATGTTTTAAGCATTGATGTATCTGATACAATTCAAATACAATACAATGATACAGTTATCATACAATTATCATACAATTCCTGAATATTTCTTCATTTTCATTTTTGTCCAGTCAGCTTTTGTGGAACATATAAAGAAAGAAGGAAATAATAATTGAGTTGAACTCGCTGAATGCCCTACATATGTATAAACGACTTATTTTGTAATTCATTCAGTTTGCAAAATTAATAGGGAGTTCAATTTATAAAGGACAAAATAGGAATTATATACTTTTATTATAGTCAGACCTCTATATGACATCAATCGTATATAACAGTCATTCACCGAAAAGTCAGCTTTTCTCAGAATGATTGTAATATTTTACACCTCTATAACAACATTTTACCTATAATAGCAATATTCGTCTTTATAGCAGTACACTCTTTATAAAATTACACCTCTATAACATCCATGTAGAATCTCTAAGCTTACCAATAATAACTAATAAGTCTAAAGATTTTGACCAAATATCTTAAAATTTTAATGCACCACGTATGACAAAAAAATATTATGTTACTTACTATAATTAATGATTTCACTCAATTCCATTAAAAAATAAGAGTGTCCATAGCACAAACGTTTTTATCGTGCACAATGTTTAATGTTTGAAGATCCGTACATATTGTGAGCACGTGATTTTTGCCCTATATGAATTACTCTCATAAATTCAAAACAAAATAATTTCTTTTCATTATTTGCAATTTTATGAAATTTTGTGGCATTTTTTGTTAATTGTTTGCATTTGTTTGTGCACGAAAATACAGAAAAATACTTGGCATTTGCATGTAGGGTTAATCTCATATTTTAGGATTAATTAGTGATTAATATTACAAACAAATAAAGAAATAACAAAAATGGTTCTTTTTGCACTTATTTTAATTGTCTTAGTTTTTTTTAGGAATTAGTTTGTTTGGAGTTCAAGTAGTATAATTTTAGAGTCATTGGGTCTTTTATTTTAGTGTTGCATTTGACAAAAATAAAAAAAAGAGAAAAAGAAAAACAAATAAAAAGCAACCAGGCCACCTAATTTTTGGGCCACAAATTCGAGCCCAATCCCTAAAACCCAATTCAAATCAACCCATAACCCAACCCCGCCTGTCTAGCCCAAAACCTCAACCCAGTCCGGTCTAGAGACGCCCAAAACGGCATCGTTTCATAGTGAACCAATCCTGGCCGTTCATCTCCCATCATCCAACGGCTCTCATCAGTTCAAAATAATTAATAAAATTGTCTGAAGATCTTATCAACCCTAAAGACATTTCCCTTCATCCACGTACCCCGCCTCTTCGCCGGCTCCACCCTAACGTCGCCGCCGGAAATCGCCTCACGGCGGCGGCCGGCGTCCAATGACGCCCAAATTTACACCTTAGCTTCCTCTCTGTCTCCACATCCCCATTCTACAATCAGTTTCCCTCGAATCCCACCTAGTTTCCTCGAATCTTCAAAACTGTGGACGCCGCCTCCGCCGCCCACGGCGGTGCCACCTCGAATCAACCCCAAATCAATACCCCTTAACCACCAGACCTTCCTCGTCCTATATCTGTCCCCATCCCTCTTCAAATATCGACCAAGCTCCCCAAAATTCGAATCTCAGAGTTCAATTAAAGTTCACATGGAAATTCAAGCATGCAAAGCCTTCTCCAGTTCCCGTGGTTCTAATTTTGTCCAGTGCAAACATTTTATCCATTCCTGGACAAAGAACGGGTGATTGATGTTATAGCGGGGATTAGATTGGAAGGCCAACCCTGAGCCCAAGTCGAGTCAGTGAGTGTTTCTTTTCATTTCATTTTTGTTTGTTTTGTTTGTTGCTTCTTTATTCTCCTGCTATCTTTGTAGTCATTTGTTCTGCCTCATTTGTCTTTTTTTTTTGTTTTTTTTCTTTTCTTTTCTCTGCCATTTTTCGTTAATAAAATCTAGCTAAATAGTTTGTCATTTTGTTGTGTTTTGATTGTTCGTAGTTTGTGCTCGAATCTTGAGTTTACTACCTTTCGATTAATCGCACATGGCTAATTTTTTTTTTAATTTTTAGGGTTCGATTTAATTTTGTTGATTCTGTCTTGTTTGATTTCGTCTAAGTTGGTGTTTGGTTTCAATTAAATAATCCATGCTTAGTGTTATTAACTTGATCTCAGTTTCATTAATGACTGTTTTAAATTTAATTCCATTTGTTAAACAAAGAAGCTGTTTGATTATAGCTGAGTAGGGTAGATCTTTGCTTAGCCATAGTCAATCCTTGACCAATTATCAGGGTTGGGTGTTTGGGTTTGACTAGGTTAGTAATTTGAGGGGATTCAGGGGTATTTTGGGCACTTAAAATGGCAAAGGAGTGATGTAGGTTAAGCTAGAACACTCTAGACTCTTCTAGAAGAGGGTCTTAGTTTAAATTTCAGGAACTTAGGGTAATAACTTGGGCCACAAGCCAAATTTTAGGGATTAATGAACAAAATCTGAAAATAAAAAGGGGGAAAAAATGAGTGAATGCATTCTAGAAGCTTCCTCCCCCTTTCTTGCCTATAAAAGGCAGCCTACATGCCTTCATTTGCAAGTTTGGAAGATCTGAAAATTCCCCAAAAAGTTTAGCATCTGAAAATTCCCTCCAAAAAGTCTCTACAAGTTTCACAATCTGAAAATTTGAAAAAAAAATCCAAAAACCAAATCTGAAATTTAGAGTTAGAAAGTTCCCTTTAGATCTTAAATCTTCAGAAAAAAACCAAAAAATAACACAAAAGCTCCTACAAAAATACTGTTTCATCGAAACTCTCTTAGATTAAGTTTGAATTCCAGCTTTAGATCAAATTTTCAATTCGTAAAAGGTCAAAAAATGGTTTGAGTTTTGTTCAGATCTCGCTGGTACAAGGTCAAAAGGTCCTTGGTTGATTTCGAGTGTTTTTGGTCCAGTCAAATTTGTTTTCAACTGTTTATTGGTGTTACCCTTCTGCAAATCATTTCTGGGTTCAATTTCACGCTGGTTTGGGTTTATTCAAGTTTGTTTGGTTGATTGTTGGTGTTGTTCTTCCATAACTCAATTCTGGACTGGTTTTGATATTGTTTCCTGGACTGTTGAATCTATTTCTGGGCTGCTGTTTGATCATTTGCTCGTTACTGCTGCTGACTTCTTTCCTTCTTCTTATTCGATTCATATTCCAGGTATATCCTTGGCCTCCAGTAGTATGTAATGGCTGTAACAACATGTTTGAAGATAAATAATAGACCCTGGATCATTACTGCATGAATTTCCTGTTGTTTTCATTTAATTTAGATGTATAACGTGATTGACTGATTTGAATACTGTTTTGTTTGTAGCAATAAGACATTGGATTGGTTTGTAATTGGACTCTTTGGACTTTTCTTTTGTTTGTTAGCTGTAGCTTAGTCTATTTCGAATTTTAATTCTACGCTAGTTTAGGGATTTGAAGTACTGATGAGAAGCAAGTTTAAAATTGAACATGTGTTATTTCAATTCCTATGAAATAGGTAGGATTATTAATTTGGATGCCAAGTTTGAGTTAAATTTCCAGTAGGAATGTGAAATCTAGTAAATAGGCTAACAATTTTATGCTTTAGTGTTAATCCTGTCGATTTGGTTCAGAAAAAGTAAGGAAAATAACACTTCAACATAGTAAGGCTCCTTGATTTGGTGTTGGTTGTTTTAGTTTGTCATTAAATTTCAGAATACTTTAGTATAAGCAAGATCGGTATCCAAATATGAAATTTGAATTAAAATGGGCAAATGTTTGATTTGGACGGATTCTAACTGTCCGTTTGCGTATAATCGTTAGTTTCATTTGATTTGGGCTCTAGTATAAGGCCAAAGTACTCAGCAATTGGCCTTAGAGCAATTTGAGGTCCCTTGGATCAAGGCCTGGAATTTCATTCCCAAATTGGGCCTGTAATCATGGCCCCAACTTCAAGTGGTCCGTTTGAGTAAAGCTGAAGTGAACCGTCCGTTTCATGGGGTGGTTTTGAAATTAACAATGCTAATTGATTAGGCCCTTTAGAGACAGCCTTTAATAGAAAAACATAGCCTCTTTTAGGATAGCCATAAAATAAACGAGGTGCGCCGCGCCAAATAAAATGCGTAAATTGCGTGGCCCTCTTAACTGTTTCTATAAAAATATTTAGACCTCGGGGCGTGCCATTCAGCGAATTTCATGGCCTCCCGCAAAGTTAATAATACGCTAGTTGCTTTAGGCCTGGCATTTAATAATATTACCTTCCTAAGTTCGGGTGCACATTTTTGTGACCCAAATCCAAATCCTAACGAAGTTGAAATGTGTCAAAAATCACGGGTGCATTTATGTGACGTGGTTCGAGACGTGTTTTAACGACGTTGCAATTCCCTTTAAAATAATAAACAAAAGCGATTCAAAGTTAAAAAGCACATAGATTAAAACATGTACTAAAATCAAATAAATAAGCCAAATATGACAGTTGAGCGACCGTGCTAGAACCACGGAACTCGGGAATGCCTAACACCTTCTCCCGGGTTAACAGAATTCCTTACTCGGATTTCTGGTTCGCGGACTGTTAAACAGAGTCAATAATTTCCTCGATTCGGGATTCTAAACCGGTGACTTGGGACACCATAAATCTCCCAAGTGGCGACTCTGATTCTTAATAAAACGAATCCCTTTTCGATTGTCCTTTAATTAGAAAAATTCCTTTACACCCTTCCGGGTGTAGGAAAAAGGAGGTGTGACACATATCTTTATCGGTGAACAAAGTTCCAATTAATTTATTAATAGTGGATTAATTTTCTTTAATATGCATATCTTTTGAGATTTTCAACTTAAATAATTTTTTTTTAATATTTTATGTGTAATATTAATGATGTTTGGCTAAAATTTCATGTTTTTATATGTAATTTGCCTTGCATTATGCCTTGATCTTGTTAACTTTGGTATGAATATTTGTGACTCGAGCTTAATAATAGTATTTTTATGTGTAGGAGTCAACTGAAAGTGATTTGGGAAGTTTGCATGCAAATTGACATCGAAAAGGAAGAATTTGGAGGAAGTATAAGTTGGTGCCTAGGTTGGTACAAGGCCCCAACTAAAACGCCGTTGACAACATGCTAAAATATTCGTTGTCCAGGTTGGCACTAAGCACCAACCAAAACGCCATTTACAGAAGACCAAAAAGTTTGTTGTCCAGGTTAGGGCCAGGCGTCAAGCGAGACGCCAAAGGACGGATTTTGTCCTAATTCGGCTGGGACTTGGGGATTTCAACCCTAAACGTCCCAACATGTATAAAAGGGGTTCTAAACCTATTTTTGAGGGGAGGAACATACTTTGGACCAATGGAGAGCACGGAGCAACCGTGGAGGCCGGAATTTATAATTCCATCTTTCTTCCATCAAAACATAGTATTCTTTACGTTTCTTTGGATGATTTGTTATTTTGCTATCGTGTCTATGTGGAGCTAAATTTCGTTTCTAGGGTTGTGGTTGTCAAGAATATTGAAGTTTACTAATAACATCACTGTTAATTCAAGTTATCATCTTTGGTTGTTTTTCTAATTTTGTGCATAATTGCTTAATTGTTTGGCCAACAATTGAGTTCTTTTTACTATCTATGCTATGCTTGGGAAAGCCATGTTTAGATTAGAGAAGAATTAGAGAGAGCTTATTTCTGAACCTGTGGCTCGGGGAAAGATTTCGCGGTTAGGATAGGAATATACCTAACAGTCTTGCTTAATAGAATACCGTATTATATTCGTTCATGATAGATTCAATACCATAGGAATATAGGGTTGATACATTGTGGATAGACGGATAGTATTGTGGGAACATGCTGTTTATATAAACGAACTGGTCAACAAGCAATTATAGATAATTCGGATTAACAGGTGTAATTACGAAATCAATAGGATTGACAAACTGACTACAACCCTGGAACTTCATCTCCTTTGATTAAAATCCAACCACAATCGTTTGCTCCTAATTAATATAGCTAATTACTTATTTAAGTTCTGCAAAAGTAGTTTAGTAGAAAAATAACATTTTTGGTTATCTTGGACAGTAAATTGATTTTAGTTTTCTTAGTTAAAGATTAATCTAAGTCTTTGTGGATTCGACATTCGACTTTCGAGTCACTTTATTACTTGACGGCCACATTAACTTGCGTGTACTTCCAACAATTAAGAAAGGAAAAAAAACTAATTATATCGGTAACAACCAAATATTATCTAAACGTCAAATGTTGTTATAAGTGTATAATAGTCATCCACTATAAAAATAAAAAAAATGTAAGAACAAACGATGGTAGTATAGAGAAATTTAACCGTATAAAATAAAAAAAGGGAATTAACTGTGATGTTATTTGAATTTGCTAACATACTACGTAAAGGTATAATGTTAGTATTGTACCCATGATTGTTCTCCATAGTAAATATGGGTGAAATTATTTTCGTTTTCACCGATTTTTGTTTGCACAAAAAGCAAGTAGAAGAAGATCACTAGCTACTCCAAGTGAACAAATAATGTCTTCGAACCGTGTCACTAATAGGGATAAATTAGAGGTGTCAAAGGGGCGGGCTGAGTTAATTTTGGGCGAGTCAAATGAGTTGAGTCAATTATTGGGTGGGTCAAATAATCCGCCCAAAAGTTACTTGGATTAAGATGGGTTGGGTCAAGATGAACTAAAATTCGAGTCATAACCCAATCCCCACAACTCTTTTTTAAGTTTTAATTAATGTGTTATTTTCTTATAAATTGTATAATTACTAAATAATTTTTTTTGTTATGGTCATATATAACATATCAAATAAAAAATAAAATTATTTCTAAGATATTTTGAGAAAGTTAATCATGGATCAATTTGGACTAAAAATTAGCCCAACTTTAAATGAGTTGAGATGGATTGGATCAAGATGGACGAAATTCAATAAATGAGTGGATCAGTAACCAACCCAATCTTAGTTTGATTGGGCCTATCATTTGGGTTTGGGCCAAATTTGACAGCCCTATGACAAACATAATGAATGACAAAACAAAGCTTTCCCCACATATGTAAATATGCTTTAAGAACGTGACCATTGCTACTTTCTTTTTCAATTTTTTTAGGCTACTCTTCGTGGGAGAAAAAGTTCACAGTTGTAATTAATTCATCATAGAAAGAAGATGGGCGCGAATTCTTTAAAATCGAAGTTTGGTTTTAGTATGTGGACTCTGGATAGTGAAGACGCAAATCAGCAAGAGATTCATTTTACTCCGAATTTATCTCCATTCCTAATTAAGAAATTAAAATTGTTTACCCTCAAAATTGGATAACAATTGAATGTGTAAGTGGTTTTAAGGATACGTGGATTAACTTGACACAAAGTGATAAATTAAGTTGCAATTGAAATAAACGATGATAACGTAAATTCAAACCACACGAATACGATAGTTTCAGTCTTGGAAAGTCAGCAGCCCTCGAACTGGATGCCCTTCGATCAGTATCAAGATACAATAGAATAAGAGCTTAAAGAGAAAATATAACAGTGTATTGCTTTTGAGTGCGTGTTACAATCTGTTAAATGAATTATCAGACCCCCTTTATATAGTAGAGGAGTCCTACTTTTGGTACAATTCTATAAAAGGTAAAAAAATCTCTTGATTTGCTGATTGTCGGTTCCTTATTGATAAGTGAGATTTCCGCTGTAATATCCGACTGGTCACAAATATTTCGATCTTCTGTTGGCTATGCTACCAATGTTGCTTCGAGCTCGTTCGGGGCTAGGATCGATTATATTCTCGAAGGCAGGCGCTCTGACCCCGGGTTCTAGCTCGGTGGGACTTGGGGTCAATCTTCAGTACTTTATACCCATAAATCGAGCCTGACCTACCATGCCGTAGGCGAGCTCGATTTCGACCGTATACAGTAGTCCCCTCGTTTTTCGGAGAGTAGACGACGAGAAACGACATGAGCCTCCGATTCTTACTTCGATACCCCGTGACAGAAACGACAACATAAACGAAACTTCTCGTTAGTCAAGTTTTAATAGCATTAAATGCTTGTCAGTTGCCGGTCGGCCGCTCCTGGATGCGAACCGTCGTTGAAAAACTATAAATAACCCCCCCCCCCCCCTTTGTTCATTCAAACATTACATCCAAACCTTCTGCCTTCGTACCTTAGAGATCTTAATATTCTCTAGCACTTCTATCCAGGTTATTTGAGATCTTTTACAGGAAATTTTGTTCTTCTTCATTCCAAACCATCAAGCGTATTCCTTCAACTTCCTCTTTTCCCTCATTTCCCCTCCATTTTCAAAGAAATGGCGAAAACTTCAAAAATCGTTCACCAAAAAGAAAAACCTTCTACCTCGCAGCCAGCTACCGAGGAGACCGTTTCACGTACTGTTGTCGAGGAACCAGTATTGGGACCCCCATTGAAAATGTTCATCCCTGGAGGATGCTCGGTAACCGCCGATTTCAAGGTTGAAAAACCTTCCCCCGTACAAGGCCGGTGCGAGGAGGTCTCTAGATACATATGGTCGATCACTGTAGAGGTCCTCCCTACGGTCAAAAAAGATTGCAATTGGGTTGACAAGCACGTGGTGGTTCCCGGACCCGATGAAGACATCACCACCCACGTCGAGGGATACTTAAGTGTTTACACTGGGCCCATTGGATCCGGTCATCATCGACTTCTGCAAAAGATACGAGGTATGCCTCGGTCAAATCCACCCTTCATTCTGGAGGATCGTGATCCTTCTTCAGTTATTCGTGAGCAAGATCGATGGATGCCCGTTCATCGTCGACCACCTCATGCGCCTATACAGTCCCCGACTCTTTCGAGGGGGGGGGGGGAGGGGGACTGGTCAAGCTCGTGCGTCGGGCTAGTAAAGCCCCATTCTCGAGTATCGATGAAGATCAACATCGAGGCTGGCCTCGGACCTGATCCCAGCTGAGCGTATGTGTTTCCCAAGAAGTGGAATATATCACGTAAGTAAAATTTTGTTTTCAAAATTTTATTTTACTCTTTTTTCCTTCCTTCTTATCGGTGCTTTATGGTGGTGCAGCTGTCGCTTGGGTACCGAATGCAGTCCCTCGGCTTAAGGAGTGGGTCGAGGGCATCGTGTTACAAAGGCCATATTCTGAGCACTCATGGCACGAACTTTCGAAGAGCCGGTAGGAGGCCCGTTCTCATGGTGAGATTCCTTTCCCGAGTGAGTAATATTTGGGTTCCTCTCATGTCGTTAAGTTCTCACTTGTTTCATTTTCTTTTGCAAGTTTATCCAAGGATGTCACACTGAGGCCTCCATCCGGTGGCGAGAACTTCCCGGCCGAGTCCCCTGCTCCGAGATAGGGTGATGAGAAGAAAAGGAAAAGGGCTCCGAATTCTCCGAACTCGGAAAAGAAGAAACCAAGGAGAATGTTGGTGCGCAAAGGCAAAGAAAGCACCAGCGCTCGAGCACCATCTTCGGACTCACTCTACCGGCTGAGGGATGAGTCCAAATTAGAAGGAGAAACATTTGATCTGGTGGCCTGCGAGCCTTCGCAGCTCGAGGGGCAAGGGACCTACGAACCAGAGAGAGGCGAGGCTGATTTGTCTCAAATTAGGGAGGCCGACGAGGAGGCCGTGGCCGAGGCTTCAGAACTAGAGAGAGGCGAGGCTGATTTGCCTCAAGTTATGGAGGTCGACGAGGAAGCCGTGGCCGAGGCTTCCCGAGGTGTGGGCAATGCCCCGAAAGATGCACTCGGTGTGATAGACATCACCAAGTCGCCTTCGTTAATTGAGTCCATGGATAACGAGGCTCATACAATGAAAGAACGTCCCAACGAGGGGGCCACGGAGCGGATGACCCCTCCGTGGCTTTTTTGATGGCGTGGATTCTACTGCTATGGAGGAAATCACCGGATTGGGTGACTTAGAGGTGCCGAGGAAGAGTACATCTTCGGGTACAAACTGGCCTTCCTCAAGCCCGAAACTAATCAACCGATGCCTAGCTCCGAGTGTGGATCCTGCCAGGAAGCGATCAATCAACATCTTCATTCCGGAGGATGCCCGGGTCCTCTCTGCCCCCGTAAGGGTGGCCAATTACCTTCGGTGTCTGGTGATCGAGGAAGACCAAGCCAAGATGAACGAGGTGGACGCGCGATGCCTATTCAACGAAGCATAACATGCGCTAAACCGGGTAACTTTAGATATCTCTTGATGACTTTTCATTTGTACTTAAACTAATTTATAGATAATCATAACATCTTTCCTTGTGTCTGTAAGCCTCGTTGCTTCATCATGAAACTTTTCTTCGATATCGGGACGAGCTAAACCAGCTTGAAGCCGAGGTCCGAGGGCTCACTAAGAAGAAAGATGCTTACAAACTTCTCAGAGAGCAACGTGAAGGGGAGGCTAAGATACTCCGAGCTGAGCTAAAAGTGGCTCGAAAGGAGCACGCCGACCTGGTCGAGCAGGTAAAAACATTTGAGGTTAGTGACGATGAGCTAGAATTGGTGACGAATGGTTGGAATCCGCAGGTCCAATAGAAGATCAATCGAATCGACCAGCTCCGAACTGAGTTGTCAAGGCCGAGACTGACAAATGGAGAGGCAGGATGGACCACCTAGCCTCGGAAGAGGAGACTGCTCAGGGGAAACTGACTTCGATTGAGGTCTAGCTTCGAGCGTCAAAGGAAAAGGCCGAGGAGCAGGCCAAAAGGTCGAGAAGCTCCGGTCTTAGCTAAGTTCGGCTGTTTTTGATCGAGAAACTCTGGCCAAGGAGCTTGAAACGGCCAAGTCAGTGGATGTGGTGGTTAAAGCCGATATTGACGAGATGTTGGCCCAATATAAGGCCGATGCCGAGGCGGGCCGGGATCGAACGAAGGACATCATTGAGCATGCGAAGCGGCAATCCCGAAGGGAGACCCTCGAGGAAATTCATGCTCGGGTTTCGACTTGTCCGCTGAAACTGAGAGTGCTAAAGGGCTCGAAGCGGAAGCCAAGAAGTTGGCTTACCCCGAGGATGAAGAATACTCCGAGGGTTTGAGCGGATCCGAGGAAGGAGGAGGCTCCGAAAACCCTGGCGATGAGGGGGGCTCAGGTGAAAACCAGGCCTTTTAAGTGCCTTGTAGATTTTTCTTTGTTTTTTGTATTTTTTTTAATTGTGTACTTTCGTAGTTTTGTCAAGGCCGGTTGGCCTCTGTAAAGACTATATGTATATATAATACAGGGCTTCTTTTTCCCTTTGACAATTTCTGAGTTTTGTTTTCCTCTGCTTTATTATTTATATTAGCAAAGACCGAAATGCCTTATCATGAAGTAGTTAGGTCATGTTCGGAAGTTTGAACACGCCTTGCCTTCGACATTTTTTTGTTTAAGGCATCGTGGGGGTTCGATCAGACCGGAAACTTTTCCCCAATGTACTTATAACTTTTTAGATTATAATTTGTCAAGGTTAGCCTTTAGAACCGGTTAAGAAATTCTGAAGGCCTTAATTTTTTGTTACGGGTCTCGAATGTCTCTAAGCCATTTTAATATGGCCATAGCCATTTTAGTTTAATTTTTGCCCAGTGGGCTTGTTACCCCGAGTTATCCGGGCTTGCCTAAGATAACAGTCCCCGAATGGGGATGACCGTAGCCTTTAAGGTTCGGGCACTGCCTAATAGGTCTTGTGCCCTCGGGCTTTGATAGCCCGGGCCATCACAGATTGTCTTTGGACGGCAGTCCCTGAGTGGGAACGATCGTTTGGAGCCGGATTAACGCGGTCGTTGGGCTTGATTCCTTTAGGGAATCGGATGTAGGAAATTCCTCAAAAAAAAAAGAAATTTTGTTTAAGGGACAAGATATTTATCTGCAAGGAAGAGATTTCTTATTATTCTTGTGTGTAATAGTAACACATGTGTACAGGATTTGACCGTTAGGCCTTTACAGCAAATCTTATCGATCGAGCCGAGACCATTCAACCATGAAGTTACTTTCCTTGCTAAAGTCGTTATCCGAGGGTAATGCCCCCCAGTGTTCGGGGTCGAGCGTAGAGAGGACTCGAGTACTGCTGTCGTGATCTTCGATACTGGTTTGTAACCAGCCTTCAATTCTATGTTAGCACGATTTATTGTTGCCTCATTAAAAACCTTGCCGAAAAACCAATTTGAGACAAAACCGGTTCAAGGGAACAAGAGGGCAAAGCATTCTTTTAGGCCTAAAAGTTGTGTCGTTCCTAAACGGTCACCTGCAAGTGTTAGTTCAAAAATAAGTAAAAGGAACGAATGGGGTCGTACCTTAGCAGTAGTATTGCTTCAAGTGAGTTACGTTCTAGTTAATCAGCAATTCGTTCGCCGTTCATCGCTCCGAGTTTGTACGATCTATTTCCGGTGATCTCGATAATTTGATATGGTCCTTCCCAGTTCAGCCCCAGCTTCCCTTCGTTCGGGTTTCGGGTGCTTTGTGTGACCTTCCTTAACACTACGTCACCGACGTTGAAGTGTCGAAGGTTGGCCCTCCGATTGTAATATCTCTCGATCCGCTATTTTTGGGTGGCCAACCGGACAAGGGCGGCTTCGCGCCTTTTGTCTAATAACTCCAGGCTCGTACTCATGGCATCGATGTTTGATTCCTTTGTTGTGTATCGGAACCTGAGACTTGGTTCTCCGACTTACTGGTATTAGAGCTTCGGCACCATAAACCAGTGAGAATAGGGTGGCCCCGGTACTGGACTTCGAGGTCGTACGGCATGCCCATAAGACTTCAGGCAGGATTTCCTTCCATTTTCCTTTGGCGTCAGTTAACCTCTTTTTGAGGTTTTGGAGTATGGTTTTATTAGTCGATTCTGCTTGTCTGTTCCCACTAGGGTGATAGGATGTTGATATGATCCTTTTGATCTTATGGACTTTGAGAAACTTGCTTACTTTGCTGCCGATGAATTGTTTCCCGTTGTCGCATACGATCTCGGCCGGCATTCCGATCCGGCATATGATGTGGTCCCAAATGAAATCAATGATTTCCTTCTCCCTGACCTTCTCGTATGCCTGGGCTTCCACCCACTTAAAAAAATAGTCAGTCATAAACAGTATAACTTGAGCCTTACCGGGTGCCCATGGAAGGGGGCCAACAATGTCCATTCCCCACTTCATGAACGGCCATGGTGACAAAACTGAATGCAGCAGATCCCGAGGTTGATGAATCATAGGAGCATGTCTTTGACATTCATTACATTTTCGTAGGAACTCCTTCGCGTCCTTTTCCATATCTATCCAGTAGTACCCGACTCTGATTATTTTTTGAACCAATGATTCGGCGCCTGAATGATTTACACATATGCCTTCGTAGATTTCCCTCAGAATGTACTCGGTATCTCCTGGTCCTAGGCATATCGCGAGCGGGCCATCGAACGTTCTTCTGAGCAGGGTTCTATCTTCGGACAGACTAAACCGGGCTGCCTTCGTACGCAGGGCCCTCGATTCTTTTGGATCTGAGGGCAATTTTCTGGTCTTTAGATATTCTATATATTTGTTTCTCCAGTCCCAAGTTAGGCTTGTTGAGTTTATCTCGACATGGCCTTCTTCTGCTACCGATCTCATGAGTTGTACGACTGCCCCCGAGTTGAACTAGTCGTCCTCAATCGATGATCCTAAGTTAGAAAGGGCGCCTCACTATTTTGATCCTGAGGTATGTGTTGCAAAGTCCACTCCTTGAACCAATTTAATGTTACCTGCAACGTATCCAGGTACCTTTGCATTTGTTCTTCTTTGACCTCGAACGTCCCATTAACTTGGTTCACCACGAGGAGGGAGTCGCACTTAGCTTCAATCACCTCCGCCCCCAAGCTTTTGGCTAGTTCGAGACCTGTAATCATGGCCTCATATTCGGCCTCGTTGTTAGTCAATTTCAAAGTCCTAATAGATTGTCTAACTACATTGCCTGTTAGTGGCTTCAATATGATGCCAAGTCCGG
Organism: Nicotiana attenuata; assembly: GCF_001879085.1. Taxonomy (NCBI): domain Eukaryota; kingdom Viridiplantae; phylum Streptophyta; class Magnoliopsida; order Solanales; family Solanaceae; genus Nicotiana; species Nicotiana attenuata. The sequence goes on along the minus strand of NW_017671370.1, from coordinate 153,559 downwards.
ACCCTTTTGCATTCGAGGCGCCGTCCGTAAAGAGGGTCAAGATCCCAGAAGTCGTCCCCGAGTTCACCAACAACTCTCTTTTGACCTAGGGTATTGGGGCCGGCGTAAAGTCGACCACGAAGTCTGCCAAAATTTGAGATTTAATGGCAGTCCGGGGTAGATATTCAATATAGTACCCGCTGATCTCCACGACCTATTTGACCAATAGTCCCGAGAGCTCGGGTTTATACATTATATTCTGCAATAGATAAGTAGTCACAACACATATAGGATGACATTGAAAATATGGTTTCAGCTTTCGAGAGGCGCTTAGCAAAGCGAGTGCCAATTTTTCTAGGTGAGAGTACCTAGTTTCGGCCTCACCTAGAGTCCTGCTAACATAGTAAATTGGAAATTGCGCACCTTGCTCTTCTCAGACCAGGACTCTATTTACAGCTATCTCCGATACGGCCAAGTACAGATATAGTTGTTCTTCTGCCTTCGGTATATGAGGCAACGGTGGGATCGGTAGATACCGCTTGAGTTCCTCCAAGGCCCGTTGGCATTTCGAGGTCCATGAAAAGTTATTCTTCTTCTTCAGTAGTGAGAAGAATCGGTGGCTCTTATTGGAGGACCTCGAGATGAATCGCCCCAGGGCGGCTATACGTACGTTTAATCTTTGCACGGCCTTCACGTTGTCCACAATCGTGATATCTTCGATGGCTTTGATCTTGCCGGGGTTGAATCCGAGGAATTTACCTGATATGACTCCAAACACACATTTCTCCGGGTTCAGCTTCATATTGTACTTCTTCAATATGCTGAAAATTTCATGCAAATGTTTTAAATAGTCATCTGCTCGCAGGGACATAACCAACATATCATCAATGTAAACCTCCATTGATTTTCCTATTTGTTCCTCGAACATCCGGTTTATTAGGCGTTGATAAGTGGCACCGCCATTTTGTACTCAAAATGGCATCACGTTATAGCAGTATATGTCGTACTTAGTGATGAAGGAGTTTTTTTGCTTATCACTCGGGTTCATCCGTATTTGGTTGTACCCGGAGTAGGCATCGAGAAAACTAAGGATCTCGTGGCCATCCAAGGCATCGATCATGCGATCGATGTTGGGCAAAGCGAAGGAGTCCTTGGGACATGCCTTATTCAAATCCTTATAGTCTACACACATTCTTAATTTATTCCCTTTTTTAGGGACTACCACTATGTTTGCAAACCAATCTGGGTATTTAACCTCTCGAATGGATCCTATTTTGAGGAGTTTAGATACCTCGTCCTTGATGAAATCATGTTTGACCTCGGGCTGGGGTCTCCTTTTTTCTGCTTGACCGGGTGGAACTTTGGGTCCATCTTAGCTTGTGAGTGGTTATCTCCGTGGGATCCCCGTCATATCATGGTGGGACCAAGCGAAATAATCTATGTTGGCTATAAGAAATTGAATGAGTTTTTTTCTGAGCTCGGGGCTTAACCCCGTGACCAGGTATACCTTTTGATCGGGTAGATGCTCGATCAATATGACCTGTTCTAGCTCCTTGATCATCGATTTAGTGGTGTCGGAATCATTGGGGGCTATAAAAGACCTGGGAACCCCGTAATCATCGTCTTCATCAGTCCCCTGTTTCTCCGGTTGGGTCGGGGCTGTTGTCGGTAATTGCTACTTAGCTTCTTTCTTTGTAACCGAACTTGGCCCATTTGTCGTTGCAAGTGCGGATATCGGAATCTCCTCTACGAATGAAAACATTTCCTTTGTGGCCGGCTGTTCTCTATAGATTGTTTTAATCCCTCCTGGTGTTGGGAATTTTAACACTTGGTGCAGAGTCGAGGACACTGCCCTCATGTTGTGGATCCATGGCCTCCCAAACAGAGCATTGTACCTCATGTCTCCTTCGATCACATAAAACTTGGCTTCCTGGATGGTCCCGGCGGCATTCAGTGGTAATGTTATCTCCCCCTTAGTGGTTTCACATGCCATGTTGAATCTGTTTAGAACTCGGAACGCATGCACGATTTGATCTTGTAGACCAAGCTGCTCTACGACCCTTGATCGGATGATGTTGGCCGACTGATAACTAGGGAATATGACGCATTTTACACCCCTTCATGCTCAAGTTTTGATTAGAAATGTGTAAAAAATAGTCCCAAAGGCTCATAAGTTGTGCTTGATTGCAGGTTTGATCAACAAGGTGACAAGGTGTCTAAGATCAGCTCAAAAAGGAGTGAAACTTGCACAAGTACCAAGACAAGACAAAGCTCAGGCAGAACAGGGCCAGTGCGGCTGCACACCATTCTGTGCTGTCCGCACAAGTGAGGTTCAGAGAGGCTTCTATTCAGGCACAAAGGCAATGCGGCCGCACGAGATTTTGTGCGGTCTGCACTGGGATCAATGCGGCCGCACTCGATTTAGTGCGGTCCGCAGAGGGAAGGTTCAGAGAGTTTCCAATTTCAAGTTTGAAGCCCAATGCGGTCCGCGCTCCATTTCATGCGGACCGCACTAGAAGCCACCGCGGCCGCACTAGACTTTGTGCGGTCCGCATTGCCCAAGTTCAGAGAGCTGGAAATTCAAGTCAAGAGCCTTAGTGCGGCCGCACGTGATTTTGTGCGGTCTGCACTAGCCCCGCAGGGGTATTTTTGTCCGAGATTTTTAGCCTAGTATAAATAGATTCTTTTCCCATTTTTAGGGAATCAGATAGTTTTGTACGTAGAGCTGCGCTCCTGACTTGGGTTATTTTGCTCTTTTGTGTAATTTTAGCTTAATTTTACCATTGAATCTTCAAGTTCTTCTTAGTAATTAATTATTATGAGTTTATCTTCATCTATTTCTTTATTTTTCTCTCTGATTATGAGTAGCTAGACCCATCAGCTAGGGTTGTGGCTCAACCCTAGTGTGGTAATTGATGGGTCTTGTATTTTAGGGCTTGGTTGACTATGGGTGTTTGATATTTGGGCTAATTTCATGTTTTATTGCTGAATTAGTGGTTGCAAATACTAGTTTGTGTTTAGTTGACTTTTGCTCTTCTTGAGAAAGAGAGCCTAAGTCTCTAAAATTAGTCTAACAAAGAATTGGGGCGTACTCAAGAGAATTGATAGCCCCAATTAAAGGTTAAACTGAGAGATCGTAATACCCGACTTGAACCTTAATTGCTTGTGCAAATTTGCATACCCAATTGGCCTTGAGAAAGCCAATTCAGGCAAAATCACTCGAACTACCGAGAGATATAGAGTGAGTAGAATCGAGCAATGGTTATATCATACTCCCCAAATGTATCAATCTAGCTTTAGACTCAAGAATCCATCAATTGACCACCTAGGCGAAAGTCACTACCCTAGTGCCTTTTAATCATTTGAACAACTCGCAATAGTTTAATCCTAGCTTATTTTAGTTTAGTTGAGCATTGTAGTTTTATAAAAATTAGAATCATAATTAAAACCAAAAATGTGTAGAAGTGCAATTTGGAGCAAATACACAACTCCACTTTAGATAGACACCCAACTCCAATATCTAGCTCCCTGTGGAAATCGATCTAGACCCTAAATCGGGTAAAAGCTGCTTCGACCCCTCTCTCGCTACTCAATCGTAGTGCAGGGTTGGCTCCGATCACCGAGCTACCTAGATTAATTAACACACGCTTAACTCGAAATTTATTTATGAGTACAGATATTACCAGTGCATCGTTGTGGGGATGCACGATCCCTTTTGCGTCCTCGTTGTTGAAAGACAAGGTTTCTTCTGGTATTTAATCTCAAGTCCGTTTTTCCCTTATGATGGATACTTTGGTGCGCTTCAACATCGGCCCTTGAGGGACATCGACCCCACCGATGATCATATTAATGACGTGTTGAGGTTCTTCTTGTTCGGTCTGTTTATTGGAATCCCTATTCCTGAATGGGTTCTTGGCTCGGTCGCTAAAGAATTCTCGAAGGTGCCCTTTGTTGAATAACCGGGCTACTTCCTCTCTCAACTGTCAGCAATCTTATGTTTTGTGGTCGTGAGTGCTATGATATTTGCACATCTGTTTAGGATCTCTTTGGGCTGGATCGGATTGTAGAGGTCGAGGCCATTTGGTGTCCTTGATGCATCCGATAGCTGATACAATAGCGGCAGCATCGATGTTAAAATTGTATTCCTATAACCTCGATGCCTTCTTAGGCCCTATGGGCCTGTCAAAACCGTTCTTGCTCATGAGTCCCCGGTTACTTTGACCTCGATCATATCTCCTTTCACTTCTTATGGGGTTTCTCCCGGATCTGTTACCTCTTCGAACTCCATTGTATGGTTGATAACGATCATGCTTGATCTCGGTTCATGATCAATGTCTCTCTTGGCTCTATCGACAGATCTGACGGGATAAATGGAAGGGGCCCCAAGTTGATCATCTTCGACTCTGATTTTTGATTGATACTGGTTATGCACGTCGTCCCAAGTAACATTCGGATATTCTATCATATTTTGTTTCAACTTCTCCAAATTTCTTCAACAAGACAGACTCGATCTCATCATCCTCCAAGTCGTTCTTTTTAATGCCACATGTCTAGGAGGTGACATGCTAGTTTGGGTTGGTCATTCCGTTGTACTTAGGAATCTTGGGCATGCGGAACTTCTTAGGGATCGGCTTTGGAGCCGTGCTCGGAGGACAAGGCGTTGCACGAACTTCTTGGAATCCAGGCCTTTCAGTATCGCCGGTGCTCCGTGATAAGTAGGGATTTTGACTACTTATTTGCACTCTTTTACTTTCATTTTAGGTCATAATTGCTTAAAGGTATTCCCGAAAACTAATAAAATGTGCTTTCTTGAAGGAGTGTTGGAATATGACCTAAAGAGATAAAAATCAACTCAAGAAGGAGTAAATTTGGACAAATACCAAAACAAAGCTAAAAGGGCAAAATGCGGACCGCACAATATTGAGTGCGGCCACAGAACATGAGGCGACCTCTGTCAGTTTTCCTTTACAGAGTGCGGACTGCACAATTCTAGTACGACCGCAGAAGATGAAGTTCAAAGAGATGGACTTTTTGGCCATGAAAAGTGCGAACCGCACCATAATTATGCGGCCGCAGAATCAAAAGTGCGGCCGCACTCAGAAATATGCGATCCGCCGAAGTCCCCCATGCCAAAACCCAAGATCAAGAAATGCAGACCGCACCATTATTGTGCGGCCGCACTCAATAATGTGCGATCCGCAGAAGTTGAAACTGCAGCCGCAACCCAGAATTGTGCGGCCGCAGAAGTCCAACCTGTCAAGCCAAGTTTTAAAGTGCGGACCGCACAATTTGCCCAATAATTTTAGCTTAGGTATAAATATATCTTTTTGTCATTTTTAGGTTAAGTTTGGTGCACCTGAGAATAGATAGCCATTTTTCTTTACTGTATTGGGTAACCTTGTATTAGTTTAACATTTTAACATTAGATTTTCTTCCTATAATTATCTATTATGAATTTTATCTTAGATTCTTCTTTAATTTCTGCATTTTCCATGAGTAGCTAAACCCATAGCTAGGGTTGTGACCCAGCCCTAGTTTGGGTACTTAATGGATGATTGATTTAGGGCTTATTTATGATTGGGTATATGATATTTAGCCTAGTTCTTACTTGAATTTGAGAATTGATTGTTGCAAACATTGTTCATGCCTAATTGACTTAGTCTCTACTTGAGAAAGAGACACTAAGTCTGGGAAAACTTGGCTAACAAGAAATTGGGGTGAACTCAAGAATTGATAGCCCCAATTAAAGGGTCGAATCTAGAGATAGTAAGAACCTGAACTCTAACTGATTCCTATTGATATATATTGTAGACAATGGTTAGATCACGTGGACGAGGAGATACATCAAAAGGGAGGGATGAGCCCTCCCGAGGCTGAGGCAAGGTACCCTACCATTTCCTGTGCAAAGAGTGATTTCTAAAAAGACAACTGCCGAGAGGGGTAGGGATGCAGAGCCCTCTGAATCCAGTTCTTATGTCCTATCTCCCATCTGGGGAAGCTTCAGAGGGTAACTTTATGGAAAGGCAACCGGAAGCCCAATCTCAGCAAGTTCAAGGGAGATAGATACCAACTCTGTGATGAACCCTCCACTTCAGCAAGTTCTTCTGAGGGTTCAGATGCCGATAACCAGGGTTTAGAGCCCTCCTGTACACACACTCCTCCTGCACCAATTGATTTAGATGATGATGACGATGTTTCTGATAATGGTAGAGGAGGTGACACACCAGTGGGCGGCCTTGAGAGGTCGAAGAAGAAAGAGATGTGGGAAGACAGATTCTTTAGCTTAACAGCCTTTAACAAATTCAGAGAGTGGTGGCCCCAGAGATCGCTCACACTTGAGCGACAAATTTTATTGAATGACTTGGATAAATACAATCCAAATGCCTTTAGATAGTTCCAGGAGTGCCAGGGGTGGATGTGGTTCACCCAGAGTGTCAAGGATGCCAAGGAGCACTTAGTACGAGAGTTTTATGCCAATGTGGCACACATCAAGAAGGGTACCAAAGTGCGGAATTTGAAAGATTGATTTGATCAGTGCACCCTGAACCAGTACTTGAGATTTGAGGAGTTAGAACCGGTAAAGTACTTGGAAAAGCTCTCTATGGGAGAGGCAGTTCGCCCTTGGCTAGCGGAGATACTAGCAGCTTCAGGACCACCAACATCGTGGATCATAACAGGGGTACCCATTTCTCGGGCTACCCTAAATTTTGAAGCAAAAGGGTGGAAAACCTTTGTGTGTAGCCGCTCAAACCTGAGCCAGAATGAAAACAATATCCCAATCCCCCGGGCAGTCTTACTGGCATCAATCATGGCCGGGTACCCAATCAATGTGGGTTCCATCGTGTCGGCTAATATGTCATTGGTGGTCCAAAGAGAGGAAAGTTCCTATCCATATCCCAACACACTCACAACATACCTCACAGATCAAAAGGTGGAGTCAAGGAGTTTTGATCAAAAGGTGAGGGCTAAATAGCCCTTCTCATGGTACTCCTTGCAAGGTTTGGGAAACCCGAAGTTCAAGGGTAAGGCAACTACTTCCACTGGCCAGTCTGAGGAGCCAACATTAGCAGTTACAGATTCAGCTGCTGAGCCTTCCACAGTTCCCATGCCTTCCACAACAGCCGAGCCCTCCACCGGGACAATTGACACGCCACCACCTTCTTCTTCTAGACCATCAATTTTATTGTCAGTGCCAGCCTCATCCAATTATCCACAGACTGTGTTGCGAGTCTCCCAGACATTGGCGAGTCTCAACAACTGGATGCAGACAGCTACTTCTGTAACGACCCGACCACTCGTTTCGAGTTCTAACGCTCCGTTCAGCAGTCGGAGGCCATGAACAACTTCACCTCAGGTATTATGACTTGTACGCGCAGTCGGAATTAAATTTCAGGAAGTTCAAAGTTGATTCAGGAAGAGAATTCTCATTTCAGAAGCTTAAAGCTGAAAGAATGAACTAGGATTGGATTTTATTGAGTAAACGACCTCGGAATCAAGATCTGAAGGTTCCAGTAGGTTCGTATGATGATTTCGGACTTGGGTGTATGCCCGGTTCGGGTTTTGGATAACCCGGGAGCGTTTTGGCGCCTATTGTGGAAGTTTGCATTTTAGAAGGAATTTCATAAGTTTGGTTGGAAGTGCATTTTAATTTTATCAATGTCCATTTGGGATTTCGAGACTGCGTATAGCTCCGTATGGTAATTCTGGAGTTGGGAGCGCGATCGGAAGTGAATTCGGAGGTCCGTGGGTCATTTTGGAGCCATTTAGCTAAAGATAGAAATTTGAAGGTTTTTGAGAAGTTTGACCGGAGGTTGACTTTGTGATATCGGGGTCGGAATCCAATTCCGGAAGTTGGAGTAGGTCCGTATCAAATATGACTTGTGTGCAAAATTTGAGGTCAATCGGACATGATTTGATAGGTTTAAACATCGGAAGTGGAAGTTGGAAAGTTCAAAGTTCACAAAGCTTGAATCGGGGTGTAATTCATGGTTTTAGCATTGTTTGATGTGATTTGAGGCCTCGAGCAAGTCCGTAAAGTGTTTTGGGTTTGGTTGGAATGATTGGTTGGGGTCCCGGGGGCCTCGGGTGAATTCCGGGTGGTTAACGAATCAAATTTGGAAGTTGAAGAACAGATGAAGGGATCTGGTATCTGGTATTTCCGCTTCTGCGGAAATGGGATCGCAGAAGCGGCCCCGCAGAAGCGGAGAGGAAGCCGCAGAAGCGGACGAGGGCGATGGCAGCCAGGACCGCAGAAGCGGCCCTTGATCCGCTGATGCGCAACCGCAGAAGCGGAAGGCCTGGTATGGAGGGGAGCTGCAGAAGCGGCAAGCGGTCCGCAGAAGCGGAACCGCGGAAGCGGGCAGGGTCCCGCTGAAGCGGAAATGGCTGGGGCAGTGAGGATGTTTTAAGTTCGGGGTTGAGTTCATTTCAACCCCATTTTCCTCCCATTGGAGTCGATGGGGAGCGGCTTGGAGACGCCATTTTGTAAATGAATTTCTAAAGAGATTTAACCTTACTTGTAAAATTTTGTTAAAAGGGGAATTGATATATATATCGATAAACACTCCCTGATAATTTCTTACTTGATTGATTGAGCATGCTATATTTGGATTAATTGTGAACCCCTTTGAGGGTTTGAATTGCTTAAATCACATTAAATTTATAAAAGGATTTCTAAAAAGACTTAAGCTTCGCTTCCTCAGATTATTTAAAGAGAGTTGTCTTTTCTTGGATAATTGCTCCATGTTGACTTATTGACTGACTGTCTATCTGTGTGTGTTTATTTTGGAACGGGCCGAACGCCTCGGCAGATTAAATAGATGCATCTATAGGCGCGCCGTCGACCCTCGGCAAGTGCACATTTACTTTCTTAAATATTGATGCATGAGAAATCTTAAATGATGACATTGCCTTTCATGGCTTGAGATGAACTGATTAAATGAAGAAAAGTAAAATCTTGAAAATCCTTTGTTAATTGTTAAAAGGTGTTTACCTGTTTTACAGCTTTGTGAATTAGAATATGTTATATGAATCCATGATTTCCCCACACATTTAATATATTATTATTGGACCGCTAGTGAGTGTCAGGGTTGACCATCTCGTCTCTACCTCTTCGAGGTTAGGCGGGATACTCACTGAGTACACGTTGATTACGTACTCATACTACACTTCTGTGCATTTTTGTTGCATAGGTATATGTTACTTTAGATAGCAGCACGGATGATTTGGGGACTTGGTGAGCCGCATTGTTCGAGACGACCCGCAGCTAGAGTAGTCCCCTTCCAGTACTTTATTTATTGATTCTCTGTCCACTGTATTTCGGACAAACATTTGTATTTTATTTTCCTTATCAGTAGTTGCTCATGCACTTGTGACACCGGGTTCTGGGATGGTTTTNTCTATACCTGAACTGCCCTCAAAACTCTCTTGGAATTACTGACCAACCCAAACCCCTTTACTTTAGTTAGTACTGACTATAGTTAACCTTATTTAATCTAAATCAGCTATAACCAATCAATTAACCCTAATTACTGAATTAAACTAAAATTTAATCAAACCAGTGATTTAATCCAACCAAACAGTATCTGAACAGGGTTGAAACAACAATTAACTAAGATTAAAATGAAGCAAAATCGAATTGCAAAGAATTATCGAGACAGGCTAACACACGTTCAAGGATCGAACTATTGAATTAAAGGCTAAAATCATGCGTTGACAGTCAAATATATACACTAATTATTAAAATTGCTAGAACACATACCGAATCAAAAAAGATAAGCAAAACATAAAACAAAAGAAACAAGAATAAAAATCAGAATTAAAAGAAGGGAAAACAGAATACCTAATAGAATTAGGAACTCGGTTAGGCACTGTTGCTTGAATCCTCCAGGATTCTTGACACGTAACATCCCTAATCGTGTGTTTTCACAAGAACCCACATGATTAGGGAAATTACGGTCAAAAATCCCTAAATTTTGAGCTAGGGTTCTGCCGGTTTTAAGATTTGAAATTCGAGGAGTTATGGCAAGATTCGAAAGGTTTTGGTCAGGGATTAATGATGGGGAGGTCATGGAGACTGTGGGGTGTAAATTTGGGCCGGTTTGGATAGGTTCATGTTTGGCTCGAATCTTCAAATGAAGATTCGAGAAGTTCCAGAAAGATTCGAGCCAAACGGTTTAAGGATTTGGGTTGGGGTGGTTAGAAGGTCTTAGGGTGTTAATTTGGCGGCCATCGGAGAAGGTGAGGTTTTCCGGCCAACCTTCCATTTAAGATTCGAAGAGTTGGGGCCTGATTCGAGGGGAGCTATGGTGATGGTTGGAAAGGGGAGGTCGAGGTGAGTTTGTAGTGTAAAATGGCGGAGTTTGGCCTACCGGAACCGCCGTAAGGCGATTTCCGGTAGGCGGAGTCGCGGTAGTCATGGGCGGAGGGTTCAGGGTCGTCTCTGAGAGAGACGATGGCTACGGGGGGGGGGTATATTCAGACACTTATATATTAAATGTCGTAGGCTTCAGGACCGTCCGATCAAGGAACCTCGACGGCCCTGATTGAACAAGACCAAACGACGTCGTTTCAGGGGATCTGGGGACTGGACCGGGTGAGACTGGGCCAAATTTGAACGGGTTGGTGCCTACTTTATTTGGGCTCAGCCATTTGGGCCCAATTTTGGCAAAGACTCAATTAAACTATTTTAAACTCCTAAAATTACTTAAAACTCTATTTAGAAATAAAACGCAACAATTAACAATTAAGAGTGCAACAAGACTATTTTTTGCAATTTTTCTTTAAACTTTATTCTAAATCTAATTAATACCTAAAAATTGTGAAATTAAATCCCTAAATGCATGTGCATATTTTCTGTATTTTCATATGAAGAATGCAACCAATTAGCACAAAAATTTAACAAAAAATCACAAAAAATTATAAAATAATAAGGAAATCAATTATTTGAAACTTTTGGAATTAATTTGCTTAGGGCAAAAATCACGTGCTCACAGGAAGTGCCAGGCGGTGCTTAAAATTTCTAAAAGGCCAAGTATGAGGAGCAAGGTCGAGTGACCGATTAAGGAGATGAGTTCCGCCAAAGTGGGAGAGTGGCGGGTGTGCATATGGGCTTGGTAGTAGGAAGACTACGCGCCATAAGGAGAGTTTGGATCGAATTGGGGATTTTAATGATTGGTGATTGAAGTCTGCGGGTATGATTGGAAGTATGGGCTAGTATGCGGCAAAGGATTGATATGGCGGGAAGGAGCTGCTTGAAATGGGGGAGGGTGCAGCATAACCCTGAATTTGGAAGGATGTTGCCGCACATTTAATTGATGTCCGCGAGGAGCGAATGGACTTGTGAAGCTGGAAGGTGAGCTCGGACTAAGGATGGATTGTTGGTGTCATAGTGAATGTACCCCGTGCAGCGGCGTGGGAAGATGTCGGGAGGTGATTCCCCTAGGAGGGTTATTCCCCCGTGAGTAGATTAACGGTCGCGTGGTTGGCGAAGCTTCTGCGAGGAATTATATTGGTTGTTCAACAAAGAGGTCGGTCGTGCGAATGTGGATGATGTCTCAGAATATGAAAGATGGGGATGTACAGGAAGATCCCGAGAGATTCTGATAATTGGTGGCACGAGGTTAAGTCAATAAGAGGTAAAAAGGTCGGGCGAACTCAAGAATGGTGTAATGATGGCTTCAAGCCAAGTGGGAGAGTCCCGCCGCTTATGTTTGGGCTGTATGATTAACTACTTGCGTGATTTCTGGTTATTAGCATATTGATGGATTAATTCAGCTACGAGAAAAGACCATAAGGAGTAAATTGAGCGGAGGAATTATTAAGGATGTGCTATGGTTAGCCTTATGGGCTCATGATTCAGATTTGGGGAAGGATTCAGGATTTGCGCCTTGTATGCATATGGGTTCAAAGGAGGTGGTTCCGCCGGGTGCCTCGTCAAGAGGGTAATTATGTGTTATGAAATTTATGGAGTTGACTATATTCGCGGCCAAGTCGGAGCGGGTGGCTCTCAGCAGCGGCCCTAGTGAAAAAAAAACATTCAAAAGAGGAAGTATGATGTTTAATGATTTCGAGCCTATAGGCGCAGTTGAGGATCAATCTTATGCAATAGCTTACGAATGGAGACTTAGAACGATCTGTGATGCTTTGGCTTGCGGTGTAGCAATTGAAAGATATGAAATGGTTCGTGGGATTTGAGACAGCATGGTCTCGTGATTCGAAGTCGCTCAGGATGAGTGCAGGGGGAGTATATTATGTGTTGGAAGAAATCAGTAATATCTTTAAGGCAATCAAGGATAAATTGGAAGAAGGTAGTTAATTGGCCATAGTTGAATTTGGCACATTGGTGTTGGCAGTCAGTTTCTGCAGCGTGATCGAGTTATGTAAGTGATTTGTGATGGTACGTATCAGGCTTGTCTGCCGCCGCAATCGATGTTATTCAGAAGCCTTCTATTGTTATGGCTTGTTGTGTGGAAGCAGATTCCGGGAGGGGCTATGGTGGCTTAGACCACTGCTTAGAGATTGGTATATTCTACGGTTATGAAAGATTCGCCTGTGTGCTGCTATGGTACCTCCAGAAGCGAGTTCAGTAGAAGGTTTTTATATAATGAAGTTTTAAAATGTTAATGTTAAAATCGTGTTCTATCGTATGTTGCACATTGGTGCAGTGAGTAGCATGGGAATTCGAAGTGAGGATCAAAGTTGCGGCTCGGTGCTGGTAAGGAATGTCTCGGGCTCGGATGAGCAGGAAGGGAGCTTCGGTGTTTAAGGTAAGTTGGCATTGTCTTCAGCATCACCTGAGATTGGTGCTTAGTAAAGGGGGCTTGTATCATGGTTAATGATTCTTGATCGCTTTTCAGCGTTAGTGCGGTCGGTGGGTTGGAGGTAGGACCCAGTAAACTGTTATGGTAAACTGTGGGAGAGTGTCCCACAGGAAGGTTTCATAAAATATGGCGCGTAGTCACTTGACTGATTTAAGATCTAGACTGAGTATGAGGATTGTGGTAATATAATTAATTTGAGAATTTGTGCCTGGAGGGCACTCTGTTTATTGGGTTATGGACTGTGGAGGTTTGCTCCGGTTACGATGGTTGTCCTAGTGTGTTATGAGAAGAGGAAAAGTAGTATGGGCTTTTGAAGAGTTATTGGCTTAGTTTCATGTGTTCAGGATCGACTTGAGGTCGGTGGATGGGTGTAAATGTGAATTTAGGCCCTATGTCAGGCCAGTTGTGTTCATTTCAGTAATGCGCTCCTTATGTGGGAGTAGTCAAAGTGTTATTTCATTGGCAGATATATTTCATGAAATGATGTATTGCGCCGTATGAGTTGTGAGACGGCTTGGTAAATTCTTATGTGTTAAGGTTCCGCGTGGCGATGATGTTACGTGAGCAGGATGGCTCTTGAGACTTAGGTCCTGTATCGCACCTCAGTTGTGTTTGAGTTTTGTGGCTTATGATGCCATATGTTCCCTCAGGGATGGTATTATGCACTTAGCGTGCTTATGACCGATATTCGGTATGTTGTATAATGAGCAAATTTAGCTCGATGTATATCTCCTTATGTGAGTTCTACGTATGGATCGGTTGGCACGCCGCCATGGTTATGAGTGTTCGGATCGGGTTGCGCGCCGCAACAGCGTAATGTTCAGTACAGTTCCCCATACCTGTTTATTGTGTTCTGTTTCCTATTTTCTAGGGAAAGTCCGTATTAGTGCGGGAGTTAGGTAATTCTTTTCAGAGTTCATTTTCCTTTTGAATCGCATTCTAAAATGGTAGCCTATTGGCACATTGTGGTATCACATGAGACTTTTGATTATGTCTAGGGTGGCTTATTGCCTGAGCAGTTCGTACTGGGCGAGATGAGCCCATTAGATTCAGGATCAGTGCAATCTGACTATATAGAGTATGTTAAGGAGCAAGATCTCCACTTGATTCAGAATATGGTGATGTTTCCTGTCAGAAGTATAGACTCAATGATTGGTCGACTCGGCAATGATTATGAATTTCTTCACATCTCTTCTGTTGTGACGGTGTTGTAAGAGTTGGAGTAAGACCTGTGTATGTTATGGGGTGCAATGGGAGCACCAGATTCGTGGAATTCCAATTAAGTGGAACAGAAAATGTTATCGTGATCCGGTGAGTAAAATGATGAAAAAGTGTGAATTCAACAAAGTTGTGCAATCATGATTGGGTACAGCATGTGGTGGTTGATACGGTGTTCGTATGTTGGAAACAGGCCAGGCTTAGAATTTCGGATGTTGGAATTGGGCCCTAAGGCTTATTTACCTTGATAAAAGGGAATATCTTCAGAATTGATCGAGCTGATGTGCTCAACTAAGTTGTGGTAGCACGGGAAGGTGCATGAGAAGTTAACCAATGATTTCAGACTACTCCAGTATAGTTCTCAGCACGTTCGAGGACGAACGTTTGATTAAGTGGGAGAGAATGTAACGACCCGACCGGTCGTTTCGAGTTCTAACGCTCCGTTCAGCAGTCGGAGGCCATGAACAACTTCATCTCAGGTATTATGACTTGTACGCGCAGTCGGAATTAAATTTCAGGAAGTTCAAAGTTGATTCAGGAAGAGAATTCTCATTTCAGAAGCTTAAAGCTGAAAGAATGAACTAGGATTGGATTTTTTTGAGTAAACGACCTCGGAATCAGGATCTGAAGGTTCCAGCAGGTTCGTATGATGATTTCGGACTTGGGCGTATGCCCGGTTCGGGTTTTGGATAACCCGGGAGCGTTTTGGCACCTATTGTGGAAGTTAGCATTTTAGAAGGAATTTCATAAGTTTGGTTCGAGACTGCGTATAGCTCCGTATGGTGATTCTGGAGTTGGGAGCGCGATCGGAAGTGAATTCGGAGGTCGGTGGGTCATTTTGGAGCCATTTGGCTAAAGATAGAAATTTAAAGGTTTTTGAGAAGTTTGACCGGAGGTTGACTTTTTGATATCGGGGTCGGAATCCAATTCCGGAAGTTGGAGTAGGTCCGTAATGTCAAATATGACTTGTGTGCAAAATTTGAGGTCAATCGGACATGATTTGATAGGTTTAAACATCGGAAGTGGAAGTTGGAAAGTTCAAAGTTCATAAAGGTTGAATCGGGGTGTAATTCATGGTTTTAGCGTTGTTTGATGTGATTTGAGGCCTCGAGCAAGTCCGTAATATGTTTTGGGACTGGTTGGTATGATTGGTTGGGGTCCCGGGGGCCTCGCGTGAATTCCGGGTGGTTAACAGATCAAATTTGGAAGTTGAAGAACAGCTGAAGGGATCTGGTATCTGGTATTTCCGCTTCTGCGGAAATGGGAGCGCAGAAGCGGCCCCGCAGCGGACGAGGGCGAGGGCAGCCAGGACCGCAGAAGCGGCCCTTGATCCGCTGATGCGGAACCGCAGAAGCGGAAGGCCTGGTGTGGAGGGGAGCAGCAGAAGCGGCAAGCGGTCCGCAGAAGCATAACCGCGGATGCGGGCAGGGTCCCGCTGAAGCGGAAATGGCTGGGGCAGTGAGGATGTTTTAAGTTCGGGGTTGAGTTCATTTCAACCCCAAGTTTCTTCCATTGGAGTCGATGGGGAGCAGCTTGGAGACGCCATTTTCGTCACTTGTCATGAGGTAAGTAATCTATACTAGCTTTTGAGCTAAATATATCAATTATACATGGATTTAGGCGTGAAAATTAGTATAAAAAGTGGGGTTTTGGCGGAAAACCTATAAAATCATATTCTTGGAATTTAGCTACGATTTTGAGTATGGAATTAAGGGAAAATCATATATTTGAGTTCCTAAGGTCATGGGTAACCTTTGTCTTCGAGAAATTTTGCATTTCGGGCACGTAGGCCCGAGGGCATTTTGGTCATTTCACTAAGCGGAGTTGGGAATTGGTATAATTTGCATTGTTAACAAGTACTTGAGTGTATTCTCATTAGTTTGCCGTTAATTGGCTAGTTTTGGAGCAATATGCGTTGGTTCAAGCCTTCGGAAGAATGTAGAATGCCGGTTATGAGTCTTCGGAGCGAGGTGAGTCTCCTTTCTAATCTTGTGAGGGGGGATTTACCCCATAGGTGAATTAAATTGGTTATGTGCTCCTATTTGTGGGGGCTACGTACGCACGAGGTGACGAGAGTCCGTGCGTAGCTACTATTTGCTATTGTCCGGATAGCTAGGACCCAAAAGCATGAATACTTGAATTAATTGTAAATTCTTGGATAGCTCAAATTGCTTGTGTCACATGGAATTTGTAAATGAATTTCTAAAGAGATTTAACCTTACTTGTAAAATTTTGTTAAAAGAGGAATTGATATATATATATCGATAAACACTCCCTGATAAGTTCTTACTTGATTGATTGAGCATGCTATATTTGGATTAATTGTGAACCCCTTTGAGGGTTTGAATTGCTTAAATCACATTAAATTTATAAAAGGATTTCTAAAAAGACTTAAGCTTTGCTTTCTCAGATTATTTAAAGAGAGTTGGCTTTTCTTGGATAATTTCTCCATGTTGACTTATTGACTGACTGTCTATCTGTGTGTGTTTATTTTGGAACGGACCGAACGCCTCGGCAGATTAAATAGATGCATCTATAGGCGCGCCGTCGACCCTCGGCAAGTGCACATTTACTTTCTGTTGGATCGGGCCGTCGCCTCGGTATGATTTGCGCATGATATCTTTTATATATTGATGCATGAGAAATCTTAAATGATGACATTGCCTTTCATGGCTTGAGATGAACTGATTAAATGAAGAAAAGTAAAATCTTGAAAATCCTTTGTTAATTGTTAAAAGGTGTTTACCTGTTTTACAGCTTTGTGAATTAGAATATGTTATATGAATCCATGATTTCCCCACACATTTAATATATTATTATTGGACCGCTAGCGAGTGTCCAGGTTGACCATCTCGTCTCTACCTCTTCGAGGTTAGGCGGGATACTCACTGAGGACACGTTGATTACGTACTCATACTACACTTTTGTGCATTTTTGTTGCATAGGTATATGTTACTTTAGATAGAAGCACGGATGATTTGGGGACTTGGTGAGCCGCATTGTTCGAGACGACCCGCAGCTAGAGTACTCCCCTTCCAGTACTTTATTTATTGATTCTCTGTCCACTGTATTTCGGACAGACATTTGTATTTTATTTTCCTTATCAGTAGTTGCTCATGCACTTGTGACACCGGGTTCTGGGATGGTTTTCTTTGAAGATGTGTATTAATAGTTAATTTCTTCATTTGAATTGAAACAGAGATTATTTTATATATGAAAAATGGAAGTAAAACTCCTAGGTTTTCAAAGTTATAAAAAGAGAATTTAATTGGTGATTTAGTTGGCTTGCTTAACAAGGTGTCCGGCGCCATCACGACCCGTAGTGGATCTGGGTCGTGACAACTTCAAAGCTGTCTGACATGTATAGTGTTGTTGCTGCACAATCCTCTACCCAAGCAGCACCTCAGGTACCTCCGTCAGTGGAGGAAACATTGAAGAAGATTCTGGAAAACCAGAAGACTATCATGGATACAGTGGTGGCACATGGAAAGCTATTGAGAATTTGGGCAAATGGGTTAAGAAGATGCGGAAATCTCAGGCATCAAAGAAGTCAGTGGAAAGATTGAGCAAACAGGTGGCCAAGCTTGCATCAGCTGGAGATATCCCTCTTGACCTTCTATTGGAGACAGCACCAGCAGTACCCGAGGCAATAGAGATAGCAGTCGGCCGGTCTGAGGAGCCGGACCCTGCCGCCCACACCGCTGAGGAGATGCTCCAGATGTTCACCAACCCTGTTGTCCCTCAGCCAGGTGATGATGAGATATTGTTAGAGAAGACCGAGGGTGCTGAGGATGCCATGCACACTGAGGCCACATAGGGAGTGCTCTTAATCTACCCTTCCTTGTTCTTGTTTTTGTTAAGCATTGAGGACAATGCTTATTCTTATTCAGGGGGTGGTCTATTTTGATTGATTTAACATTGACATTGGCCTGTAATAACTCTAATACTCTTTTTCTTCTATCTTTACTTTATCTTTGGTTATGTATATATTCCTCCCTTTTCCCTTGATATATATATTCATTTTCCCCTCGGTTTGTATATTCATTTGTCTTGCTTTCCGTAGTTTATTTCATAGCTTCTTTAATTTATTTTTCTTAGTAGTATAACTTCTTATTTACTTTAGTAGCTTCTTTTTTATTTGTTAGCTTCTTTTTACGTTTGAGTGAACAATAAGCCTTTGATTTTCTTAATACCACAGTTCTTTCTAAAGGTGGATTTTGTGTGAACCGGGTGACTCTTCCCAATGATGGATTAACTAGGTTGTTGTGGGCCCTCTACTCCATTCTCTTTAGAAATCCAGCAGCGTGAGAGGTAAGATATTTAGTTGCAAGTCCAAGTACCTGTGCTAATAGTCTAGAACTTGCCCTGAATGTTTTTCTAGGCGAAATTCTAAGTGTAGCTTGGCTTGCGAAATGATTGTAGGCTCTCCATGATCCAATTTGAAATTTGAAATCTTCCATAGCCTACCAATGTGATATCCCTAGTCAACCCATTTGAGCCTAAGCCCTTTTTCTTTCAATAACTACGTTACAAGCCTTTACCCGTTTTGTAATGACACTCTCTTGGCACCCGATCTTTCCTTAGCATTCTTGAGAAATAATTGGCTAAAACATAAGTTTGGGGAGAGAAGAGGAGTTTGAAAGTGATATAAGGGTACAAAGAAGGAGAAATAAATGGGAAAAGGGAAGGCAAATAAAAGAAAGAAAGAACAAAAGGAAAAATGCCATAAAAAAAAGTGAATGCAGTAAAGAGTTGAAGGGATTCAAAGAAAAACAAAGATGAAAGGCATGGAGTAAACAAAGAAGAAGAAAATGAGTATCATGACCAAGAAAGAGTGACTCTAAGTCTCTCTACTTCCCCCGAGGAAAAAGAAAATGACTCAAAGAGTCGACAAAGTTTGAGCTAAAAAGAGAAAATGGAGTGCTTAAGGAAAGATGAACCCATTCTACTCCAATAAATCATACCTTAGTCCGAAAGCCTTCATTACATCCCGAAAAAAGCCCTACATGATTTCAAGTTCAGTGATCTTACATTAGTGGTGATTTACATGAGGGGCAAGCATATGGTACTTAGAGCCGTACTTGTGACATTCTTTTGAGAGAGATGAGCGAACTTTTCACAAATCCTTGAATTGAGTGCTACATTCTAAAGCGAGATATGCTAATGGAGAGTATAGAAGGAGGAGTTTGTGATCCACAATGACCTACATGAAAGAGCGAGCTTCCTTGATGCATAAAGTCAACTCTTAATGCTCTAGTGTCACATTAGAACTATTGTACTCAAAAAGTCAAATCATTGCATTGTTGATAATTCATACGTGTTGTGGGTAATTGTCGGTCCCAAATGATATGTGATTGATTCACCTTAGGCCAGTTGAAATAGCTCTTGTATTGTGGAGGTGGGAATTACCTTATTTGCTTGAGGATAAGCAAAAGCTTATGTTTGGGGGAGTTGATAAGTGGGGATTTTGACTACTTATTTGCAACTCTTTTACTTTCATTTTAGCTCATAATTGCTTAAAGGTATTCCCGAAAACTAACAAAATGGGTTTTCTTGCAGGAGTGTTGGAATATGAGCTAAAGATATGAAAATCAACTCAAGAAGGAGTAAATTTGGACAAGGACCAAAAGAAGGCAAAAAGGGCAAAATATGGACCGCACAATATTGAGTGCGGCCGCAGAACATGAGGCAACCTCTGTCAGTTTTCCTTTGCAGAGTGCGGACCGCACAATTCTAATGTGGCCGCAGAAGATGAAGTTCAGAGAGATGGACTTTTTGGCCATGAAGAAGTGCGGACCCCACCATAATTGTGAGGCTGCAGAATCAAGAGCGCGGTCGCACTCAGAAATGTGCGGTCCGCAGAAGTCCCCCATGCCAAAACCCAAGATCATGAAATGCGGACCGCACCATTATTGTGCGGCCGCACAATCAAAAGTGCGGCCGCACTCAGTAATGTGCGGTCCGCAGAAGTTGAAGAAGATGTGCAGTCCACACAATTCTAGGTTGCGGCCGCAGAAGTCCAACCTGTCAAGTCAAGTTTCAAAGTACGGACCGCACACAGAATTGTGCGGCCGCACAACCTCCGCATGGGCAATTTTGTCCGACAATTTTAGCTAGGTATAAATATATCTTTTTGTCACTTTTAGGTTAAGTTTGGTGCACCTAAGAATAGATAGCCGTTTTTATTTACTGTATTGGGTAACCTTGTATTAGTTTAACATTTTTAACATTAGATTTTCTTTCCATAATTGTTTGCTACGAATTTTATCTTAGATTCTTCTTTAATTTCTGCATTTTCATTAGTAGCTAAACCCATAGCTAGGGTTGTGACCCAACCCTAGTATGGGTACTTAATGGGTGATTGATTTAGGGCTTATTTATGATTGGGTATATGATATTTAGCCTAGTTCTTGCTTTAATTTGAGAATTGATGGTTGCAAACACTTATTCATGCCTAATTGACATAGTCTCTACTTGAGAAAGAGAGACTAAGTCTAGGAAAACTTGGCTAACAAGAAATTAGGGTGAACTCAAGAATTGATAGCCCCAATTAAAGGGCCGAGTCTAGAGATATTAAAACCCGACTTGAGCATATATCACTTGTTTCATGAAATACCCATTTGGACTTGAGAAAGCCAAATTGGGCAAAATCACTCAAACTACCGATAGGTATAGAGTGAGTAATCGCGTGTGATTGCTATATTGTATCCCGATCACCCAAATATTCCCTAAACCTCTCAATCCGTTAGGTAACCATCTAGGCAGAGTTACAACCCTAGATATTTTATAACTTGAAAAACAACAATACCAAAAATATTGTCTCTTAGCTTTTCCATTACAAGCATTAGCATTCAAACTAGAAATAGAAAAGAAACAACTGAATATGTGGAAGTGCAATCTTGGGCACGTCATACACTAGACTAAGTATAAACCTAATCCCACATAAAGCTCTCTGTGGAATCGACCCCGACTTGCGTTGGGTATTTATAATTGCATCGACCGCCTCACAATCCCAATTAGTTGTGTGAGTTTGGGCGACATCACTCCCGGGATTTGGTCGAACCTGAAATTGTATGTTTCTACCTTTTTATCATTAGCTTCGATTTTCTTCTCTCCTAATTCTACCCGTTTTGTCAGTTCCTTGAGCATCTTTATGATCTCGGGGTTAGTCCCTAATCCGTTTCCATTCGACCTCTCTGCGACCAGTTCATCCCTGTGGGTGACTTCCTGGGATGAATCGGGTTCAATTCTGCTCGGTGCGCAACTTTGGTTCTATAACTGAGTTATCGCCGCCTGTCAAGCCTGTAACATTTCGACGATCATCCGTAAACTGATCCCGTCTCCTCCAATGTTTGATGTATTTTTAGCTGCCGATCGGGATCCACAACGGACACTATTCTCGGGGCTGGTAGGCATATTTATGTTGATAGCCACATGCGAGTTAGCATCAATCGGGTCCACAACCGGAATTTTGACGGGATCGATCGGCGTTACCCCGTCTCTGGGCACTATGTTGTTATTTTTCTCCGTGATGGCGGACTCGTTGTCAACATGTAGGGGTGCCGATTATGAGTTTGACATTTTGAGCTTTAACCTGAAATTAGAGGTACATAAAAGAACAAGTTTAAAGTAGTGTGTGTTATGGATATTTGTATCGAATAACCACTATTATCCTTAGTCCCACGGTGGGCGCCAAACTGTTTACCCTCAAAGTCGGATAACAATTGAATTTGTAGGTGGTTTTAAGGATACGTGGATTAACTTAACACAAAGTGATAAATTAAGTTGCAATTGGACTAAACAATGATAAAATAAATTCAAACCACACGAATGGCATAGTTTTAGTCTTGGAAAGTCAGCCACCCTCGAACTAGATGCCCTTCGATCAGTATCAAGATACAATAGAATAAGAGCTTAAAGAGAAAAGAATAACAGTGTATTGCTTTTGAGTGCGTGTTACAATGTGTTAAATGAATTATCAGACCCCCTTTATATAGTAGAGAAGTCCTACTTTAGGTACAATTCTATAAAAGGTAAAAAATCTCTTGATTTGCTGATTGCTGGTTCCTTATTGATAAGTGTCGATATTCCCGCCGTAATATCCGACCGGTGACGGATATTTCGATCTTCTGTTGGCTATGCTACCAATGTAGCTTCGAGATCGTTCGGGGCTAGGATCGATTCCGGGATCACGGCCTCAATATTCTCGAAGGCAGGCGCTCTGACCCCGGGTTCTAGCCCGGTGGAACTTGGGGTCGGTCTTCAGTCCTTTATTGCCATTAGAGCTGTCAAAACGGGCTAGCCCAGCCCAACCCAGCCCAAGCCTCGTGGGCTTTTAAATTTGGTGGGCTAGGGCGGGCCGGCCCTCCATCTATATGGGACTTAAAAGGCCAGCCCAGCCCAGCCCTAAGAGGGCCGCGGGCTAGGGCGGGCCGGCCCTTCAATTTTTTTAGAAAAAAATATTTCTCCAAAAGATATTTTTCGTGATATAATCTCTTGATCATATGAACGACTTCTGTTTATTTAGAGTGTACAAGAATCTTGATATTTGACAAGGAATCTCGTAATTGAAATGCAAATTCTATATATTTCTAGCTCTTCTTTTTTTAACGTTACATGAATATTTTTTAGTAGAAAATCTTGCTCTTTCTTGAGTGTCATCGAAATTGTACTGTCCTCGAGGCAGATCATGACAGGTCTCCGATTTTCTTCTCGGGGTGCACACATCCCGGCCAAGCTCGATTCTTACTTCGAGCTTCCGAACTCGAGCTCGGGGTATCATCAAGTCTTCAAAATCGAGCTCTCCAATTTAGACCGTATACATGTTTTCTTTATTTAAGCCTTGGTGTAGCTACTTTATTCGTTATGCCTATTGGTGGTAGGTAC
>NW_017671370.1:108722-130183 GCF_001879085.1 Nicotiana attenuata | reverse complement strand
AGTTATTTTAAAGCTACATTTTGATGTACGTTATTGGTTTGTGTACTAAACTTTCGTGTGCCGATAAATATTTTTTCATAATTTGACGTTCATGTATTGCTTGTTGAGTTGAGAATCATATCGTTCAAAATTTTTTAGAGAGTGGGTTCTCTCGTTTATAATTTTATCAACCATAGGTATTACTTTGACATGCATGCATTTTCTGTTGAGAAATTATGTGAACCGTCTAGCCTAATAGATTATTAAATGTAATTAAGTTGAAACTTGGAAGTTAAAGAGAGGCACTCTGCCTTCTCTCTAAAATTTTCATCATCAAACTACTAGCAATGATCAATGTGCAGAACATAGCCACTAACTTCAAAATTCCTCCCAAACCACCAGATTTAGAGCATGAGAAAGTCTCAAATCATAGCCTGGAAGACAAAAAGTCTTTTAGGGATAATCTATTATCCTATGATCTAATGAACTTTACAAGCACTTTAAACCTTCCAAAAATGCAATTGGCAGGAAGCTCCCCTGAAGAAGTAATGCCTGATCATCTAATGGAGCACACTGCATGGGAAGTAAAGGCAATTCCCCTAACCGAGGAAGACAAGCAAAGAATTTATGAACCATGGAGGTTCTCAATTTTAGTGAAACTCTTTGGAAAACGTATAATGCATCACTATCTAAAGAAGAAAATTCAAGAATTGTGGCGCCCCACTGAGGCCTTCTTACTAATTGCCCTAGGAGAAGATTACTACATTATCAAACTTAGTAAAAAGGAGAACATGGAGAAGGCCCTCCATAAAGGACCATGGTTCATAAATGGTCACTATCTATCAATTACAAAGTGGAAGCCAAATTTTGTAGCCACCAAGGAAAAATAAACGGTCTCAGCAGTATGGATTAGACTACCACAACTGCCGACTGAATTTTATGATGGAGAAATCTTAAAAAAAATTGGCAATTCCATAGGACGCCTACTAAAAATTGATGTCTGCATTTCAACAACAGTACGAGGTCGCTATGCCAGGCTATGTATTGAATTACCTTTGGAATTCCCAGTCCAGCCATTCATCTATATTGGCCAACATAAACAATACATCCTCTATGAAGGGAAAAAAAATTTATGCAAAAATTGTGGACGGTTGGGTCACACGCAGAATAAATGCCCTTATGTTCAAAAGGAAAGCAATGGAAAAACAACTACAAGAAATAGCCAACCAACGAAGGCAGTGGAAGAGACTGACGGGGAATGGAAGACAGTGTTGTTCAACAAAGGAAAGAAGCAAAATACAAAAAATATGTCAAAAAGCTTCAACAAACCAGTGGAGAATTACAATGGCCCAAGTATCAATGTCAAATTATTCAATGCCAGTACAGGTAAGTATAGATACTCAACTCTTGCAATATAAATTAAAAGATCAGGTACAAAAATAAAAAAATTCCACCGCTGAGGCCACAAAAAATCCAGCCATGGGAAATACCACTGTTCAAACCAAAAACAACTTCTCTCTCCTGGAAAAGGAGCACATGGTTTTGTGTGAAAATAATAAAAATCCAAAACAAATTAAAATGGACTACCCTATTAGAGATGAACAAATGGACTCTTGCATGCATACTACTAACACACTTGAACAAAACGTGTCAATAGAAACTCCTAACATTTGCAACACCATGAAAAAGAACACCTCTAATAATAGTTTTAGTCTACTAATTAATAATAACCCTACAAATACTAATAACCAATCAAACAACTCCCTAGTCACTAATACTACTACAAATCAAATTGTAAAAGATAAAACACCCCCCTTGAAATTAGAGGAAGGACCCCACGAGCATGATTTACAAATGTCCAACCAAAACAAAGCCATGAAAATGGCAAACACCTTAGAACACGAAAAGGAGGCCATATCTTCCGAAGATCATGATAAAAACACTACGTCTTCCCTTCCAATTAGCATGCAAATTGAAAGTTCAATTATTACCCAAAATACCTATCCCCTCACTACCACTGGTGAAGCCAATACTACTCCTGTCCAAAACACCATCAACAACCA
Source organism: Nicotiana attenuata (assembly GCF_001879085.1). Lineage (NCBI taxonomy): Eukaryota > Viridiplantae > Streptophyta > Magnoliopsida > Solanales > Solanaceae > Nicotiana > Nicotiana attenuata. The sequence goes on along the minus strand of NW_017671370.1, from coordinate 128,141 downwards.
ACTATTAATAGAGGATGCCAAGAATTACTTCCACACTAAAGAGAAGGCACATGCTAATCCAAATCCTACGATATCACAGAACCCAGACAATGGAAAATATACAACTAAACCCAATCTTCATGCCATGGGAGAACCCACAACAAGCTCAAGATCAACAAGCACCACCAATGGAGCAACAACCACCGACACAACAACCTCAAATGGTGCAAGATCTAGAACAAGAAGAGGCAGCAATGGAAGAAATAGAAGATCCCCTCAATCCACGCGTGGAACAAATTCTGGAATTCACAAATCTAAACGAGGTAAAGGTGTATCTCTTCACGGAGATGCAAGAGAGGAGGCATGTGCTCAACTGCCCACTAGCACTGTACAAGTGCTCAATGGACATCAAGCCACCACAAGACCAAACTGTGGGCAACAGAGCCATGATCTTAGTACCCTCACTCAGGAGGATCCCTATCTTTCTAGAAGGGGCATGGAGAATGGGGACCCAACAGACATGCATCTAAACCTAGCCATGAACCGTCCAACTAACTTTATTATTTGGAACATAAGGGGAGGGATAATGATGACTTTAAAAGAAACTTTAGGGAGATGGTTGATATGCACAGACCATGCATGGTTACCCTTTTGGAAACTAGGATGGCAAACCACACTCAAATGCTAGATGACTTTGGTTTTTCGGAAATGATAGAAGTTCCTGCTGAAGGCCAATCCGGAGGAATGGTGGTAATGTGGAATCACAATGTAGTCACAGTCCAAAATTTCATTCGCAGGAACCAAGAAATTCATGCAACCATAGAGGTAATTCCTGTTCGTAAATCTTGGTTATTTTCTTCTATATATGCTTCTACCGATAAACATATTAGGAATATAATGTGAGAAAACCTAGAAAATATTCACAAAAATTACAAAGGCCCCTGGATGGTAGGAGGAGACTTCAATGACATTATGGGATCAAACAAAAAATTTGGGGGGAGACCATTAAACTGTAATAGGGAAAAGTACCTTTGGTCAGAAATTAGTACTTGTAACCTCACTGACATTGGCTATAAGGCTTGTAAATTTATGTGGTCTAATCATAAGAAAAGGAATAAGGGTCTTATAATGGAACGTTTAGATAAAATCTTAGGAGATGAGGAGTGGCTTGAATTATTCCCTAATTGCTCAATAATTCACCTTCCTAAGACCTATTCAGACCATAATCCACTTCTAGTAGAACTAATTCCTAGAGGCAGGCGGGATTATAAACAAGCCTTTCGTTTAGAGTCTTTTTGGTGTAGACACCCGGACTTTCAAAATCTTGTTAAAAAAATTGGTATGGTATGGGCTACTGTAGCGCAAGCAACAATTTTACAAAAAATATTAAGTCATGAAAGGACGAAACTTTTGGGAATATTTTTAGCAAAAAAAGGAAAATCCTAGAAAGACTTCGGGGGATCCAAAACTCTAGAAATTATACAACTAGTGATTTCCTTCACACACTCGAGGTCAATCTAAAAAAGGATTACAATGACATCCTTAGGATTGAGGAGGATTATTAGATGTTAAGACCTAGAATAATGTGGCCCAATGAGGGCGATGCAAATACAAAATTCTTCCATAGTTCGGCCTCAAATAGGAGGAGAAGAAATAAGATTACCTACTTTAAGGATGAGGCTGGAAACTGGCTAAATGATCAATATTTGATCATGTCGCATGCTTGTAATTACTTTAGAGACACCTTCACAACCTCGTACTTAAATACGGATTGGCATAACATTAAAACAAGCCCCTATAGTTGTCATAAGGTGGATTTATCAACATTAGATAATCCCTTGTTAGATAGTGAAATTAAGAGAGCAATCTTCTCTTTCAAACCCTTTAAAGCGCCTGGGCCGGATGGCCTACACCCTTTCTTTTTCCAATTATATTGGCATATTATTGGAAATTCAGTGCAAAAGCTTTGTCATGATATCTTCAACACCCAGCAAATCCCTCATGACATTAACAAAACATATCTTTGTCTAATTCCAAATTTCCCCAATGCAAACAATATAAAAAACTTTAGGCCAATCAGTCTTTGCAATACTATGTATAAGACGGTCACAAAAATTCTTGCAATCGTCTTAAGCCCTTCCTGGAACAAATTATCAGCCCCTTCCAAACAAGTTTTATGAAACATAGAAGAGCCTCCGATAATGCCATTATAATTCAAGAATTAATTACTAACTTTAAAAATTTAAAAGGGAAAAAGGGTCAAATGATCTAAAGATCGACCTGGAAAAAGCTTTCGATCGCCTAGAATGGTCTTTTATCTATCGTACCCTTAGATATTTTAGTTTTCCCCCAAAATTTACAAAACTCATACTAAACTGCATCTCCACTAGTTCAATAGGAGTTCTAGTCAATGGTTCAATCACAAACTTCTTTGAACCTAGCCGGGGAATTGGGCAAGGAGACCCTATATCTCCATACATCTTTATTCTTTGTATGAAAATGTTCTCTAGATTTATAAACCACCAAGTAGATATAAACAATTGGGATCCTATTACTACAGGAAGGAATAGTCCAAAATTCTCTCACTTATTTTTCGCAAATGACCTAACATTGATGGCTAAGGCTAATGATAAATCTTGCCAAGCCATAAAAAATGGTCTAAATAATTTTGTAACTTATCAGGTCAAAGTAATAATACTACCAAGTCAAAAATTATCTTCTCTAACAATTGTCATCCTAACACTGTTAAGGACATCACAAACACCTTGGGTCTTAAAAAGGCAACTCCTTTGGAACTTATCTAGGATTTTCAATTTTAGAAAATGGCCCAAGGCCTAAAGATTACCATTTCATCATAGACAAGATGAGGGCTAGATTGGCAAACTGGAAAACAAAGTTTATCAATATAGCAGGAAGAACCACCCTAGCTCAAGCATGCCTAAATTCAATTCCTAATCACTACATGCAATACACCTTACTACCAAAAAAAACCTTAAAGAACATAGACAAAATCCAAAGAGACTTTATATGGGGTTCTACTACGGAGAAGAAAAAACTCCATTTAATCAAATGGTCTACAATTTGCCAACATAAGTCCAATGGGGGGCTGGGTATAAAAATGCCAGTGCAAAAAATCTCACAACCCTAACAGGCTTAGCCTGGAGATTGCTCACTAACACAACTACTCCTTGGGCAAATTTAATTATCACCTCCTATGATACTAGCAAAGCCAAAAATCACCACTCGTTTGTCTGGAAGAGCATTTTGAAAGGTTGGGAATATTGCAATAGAGGCATCATTTGGTCACCCCATCTGAATTCCAACATGGATATTTGGCATACAAGTTGGATTCCTAATATTAAAAATCTTAGAAGCACGATAGAGGGTCCTCTTTCTTTCAATGTTCTTTCTCTAAATATTAAAGACATCTATAGTAATCACGATTGGAACCTTGATAATTTATCAATAGAAATACCTGAGGATATTAAAGAAAATATTTATAAGGTTAATATTCGTACGGGTGCGCGATGTGACACACCCATTTGGTCAAGAAATACAAAGGGTGTTTTCACTACAAAATCTAATTATGACTTAGTTGAATCACCTAAAGACAGTGATATAGAGTTCGATTGGATTTGGAAATTAAATTGTCCAAAAAAATTTACTTCTTCTTATGGCAATGCCTTCACAATAGACTTCCATGTAGAGCATACCTAGCACATATAGGGATCAACATAGACCCCATGTGTCCAATATGCAAGACAAAAGAAAAATCTATTGAGCATATTTTCTTTGATTGCAAAGCAATTAGTGCCTAATGGAATAACGTGGGATGGTCAAAATATTATAATCTAACGCAAATAAATTGGCTTGCTAAAGTAAGAGATTTTAATATCGATTTACACCATAATTGTATCAACTGGAATGCTCTTTTCCCTTTCCTTCTATGGAACATTTGGATTAATAGAAATAATAATAATCAAAACAATACTTCCAACCCAATAAATATTGAATTCACCATGCAAAGGGCCATAGAATACAAGCTGCTAACCGGGAGTCATCACTACCCTCTCAAAAAAACAGCATTCAACATAAAATGGTTTAAACCCCAAAAAGGTTGGTATAAATTAAATATTGATGCTAGCTATAAAGTAAACCACAAGAGCGGCGTGGGAGGCGTATTCAGGAACTCCAATGGGAATTGGATAGTACGATTTACAAGATGCACTCATACAAATGGCTCATTGGAAGCAGAACTAATGGCTCTACACTGGAAGGACTACAAATTGCTCAAGATAGGAATTTGTTCCCGCTGGAAGTGGAATCTGACTCCACTGAGGTAATACAATCCATACACCAAGGCAATCAAATGTATAATAATATTATTAACACATGCAGGTTGTTAATCCACCAAGGGAAGGAAGTGATACTCAGACACGTGTTCCGGCAAGGAAATGAAGTGGCCCATCAGCTAGCAAAGACGCATGACGAGCAAACAAGGACAAAAATATTTTGTGCAACCCCCTTTTTGTGTTGAATCCTATGTAATCAAAGACAAGAAGGAACAATATGCTTTTATAAAGTGTCACGACCCAAAATGCACTAAGGGTCGTAGTGGCGCCGGACACCTCTGTCGGGCAAGCCAACAGAATTATCAATTAACTTCTCTTTTAATACCTTTGAAAATCTAGGATTTTTTCTTCCATTTTTCATAATTAAAACAATCTCTACTTCAATTCAAATTAAGCAATAACTATTAGTACACATCTTTCGAAAAACCATCCCAGAACCCGGTGTCACAAGTGCATGAGCGTCTATCGATAATGAAAATAAAATACAATATCTGTCCGAAATACAGTGGACAGGGAGTAAATATAAAAATGCTAAAAGGAACTACACTAGCAGCGGGTCGCCTCGAACAATGCAGCTCACCTAGTCCCAAAATCATCCGCGCTGCTACGCCCAGTAGGCTGCTAGAGGTATATATACCTGTGCAACAAAAATGCACAGAAGTGTAGTATGAGTACGTAATCAACGTGTACTCAATGAGTATCCGCCTAATCTCGAAGAAGTAGAGACGAGATGGCCAACTTCGACACTCACTAGAGGTCAATTAACAATATTCTAGAAATGTGAGGAAAATCATGGATTTATATAGTAGTTTTAATTCGCGAAGCCAGAAAACAGGCAAACACCTTTAACAAATAATCAAGGGCTTTCAAGGTTTATTCTTTATTATCTTATCAGTTTATATCAAGCCACGAAGGGTAAATTTCACGTTTAAAAATCCTCAAGCGACAAATAACATGCGCAAATCACACCGAGGCGACGGCCCGATCCAACAGGAATGTAAACTGTGCACTGCCGAGGGTCGAACGGCCCGAACCATAGATGCATCTATTTAATCTACCGAGGCATTCGGCCCGTTCTATAAATAAATACATACCCTGCTCGCGAATCATGCATGCAACGCAGGTACACATAAAATACATGCTCAAGTAGCCAATTAAGAATTTATCGGGGAATAATTATCCAAATAATACCAATTCTCCTTTAACAACCTTTAAGAAATGAAGTTTAGTCCTTTAAGAAATTTACTTACTAATTCAATGTGATTTAAGCAATTCAGGCTATCTATGGGTTCACAGTTAATCCAAGTATAACATGCTTTTGGGTCCTATCTACCTGGACAATAGCATAATAGTAGCTACGCACGGACTCTCGTCACCTCGTGCGTACGTAGCCCCCACATATAGGAGCACATAGTCAATTATTTCACCTAGGGGGACAATTCCCTCTTACAAGGTTAGAAAGGAGACTCACCTCGCTCCGAGGACTCATAACCGGCATTCTACATCCTTGCGAAGGCTTGAACCGACGCACAATGCACCAAAACTAGCCAATTGACGACAAACTAATGAGAACATACTCAAATACTTGTTAACAATTCAAATTATACAAATTCCCAACTCCGCTTAGTGAAATGACCAAAATGCCCTCGGGCCCACGTGCCCGGATTCCGAAATTTCTCGAAGATATACGGAACCCATAACTTCACTAGCTCAAATATATAAGCTCAAATATATAATTTACTCCTAATTCCATGCTCAAATTCGTGGTGAAAATCCAATTTATCAAGTTTTCTAGGTTTTCTTTCAAAACCACAATTTTTCATGTTTAATTCCATGGTATAATCTTGTATTAACTTGGAAATGAGTAGGAGTAACTTATCTTAACGTTGATAATGAAAATCCCCTCTTGAAGCTCTCGAAAATCGCCCACACCAAGTGGAAAATGGGAGAGAAATGACCATCTCCCAAGTTAAAAGATCACACTGCCAGCAATTTCCGCTTCTGCGGAATTATTTCCGCCTATGCGGTTCCGCTTTTGCGATCCTGGGCTCCAGCCCAATTTCTGCTTCTGCGGACGGCCCACCGCATATGCGGTTCCGCTTTTGCGGATCTTGGGCTGCTTCTGCGATCCTGGGCTGCTCCACCTCCAGCCGCTTCTGCGGCTTCTTCTTCGCTTCTGCGGGGCCGCTTCTGCGGTCCCAAATCCGCAGAAGCGGAAATACCAGAAGCAGCAGCCCCAACCCCTTCTTCAACTCCGGACTCGATCCGTTAACCATCCGGAATCCACCCGAGGCCTCCGGGACCTCAACCAAAACTACCAACCAATCCCAAAACACATTACGGACTTGCTCGAGGCCTCAAATCATATCAAACAACGCTAAAACCATGAATTACACCCCGATTCAAGCTTTATGAACTTTGAACTTTCCAAATTCTACTTCCGATGTTTAAACCTATCAAATCATGCCCGATTGACCTCAGATTTTGCACACAAGTCATATTTGACATTACGGACCTAGTCCAACTTCCGGAATCGGATTTCGACCCTGATATCAAAAAGTCCACTTCCGGTCAAACTTCTCAAAAACCTCCAAATTCCTATCTTTAGCCAAATGGCTCCAAAATGACCTACGGACCTCCGAATTCACTTCCGATCGCGCCCCCTACTCCAGAATCACCATATAGAGCTATTCACAGTCTCGGAATCCCAAACGGACATCAATAACACTGAAATGCTCTTCAAGCCAAACTTATGAAATTTCTTCTAAAATGCTAACTTCCACAATAGGCGCCAAAACGCTCCCGGGTTATCCAAAACCCGAACCGGGCATACGCCCAAGTCCGAAATCATCATACGAACCTGCTGGAACCTTCAGATCCCGATTCCGAGGCCGTTTACTCAAAATTCTAATCCTAGTTCATTCTTTCAACTTTAAGCTTCCAAAATAAGAATTCTCCTTGTAAATTAACTCTGGACTTCCCGAAATTCAATTCCGACCACACGTATAAGTCACAGTACCTGAAATGAAGCTGCTCATGGCCTCAGACTGCTGAATGGCGCACTAGGGCTCAAAACGACCGGTCGGGTCGTTACAGGAATCAATCAAATAGTCCTGACACCAAAATTACAAGTTCAATTTGACTGAATCAAGTCAAGAAAGGTAAAGGAGATTCAATCGAAGAAAAATCAATGACAATCCATCAACCTTATTAAAGGGATTTCAGAATCAATCACTTAGATGGTGAAAACCTTTTTTTTTTTGAAAGAGGGATTTTCTCATATATAAAGCATATAGATCAAACAAAAGGAACTGTCAAGTTATTTAGGAAAAAGAGTCTATCATTGAAAACCTTAGAGTCACAAGCAAAAAGAGATTCAAGTTCAGTTACAGACTCATTGTGAGTCTGAAAGCCTAGGGTCCCAACGTGGAACCCTAATACCATTTACCCAAAGAAAACCCCCAAATCCTAGGGTTTAAAATTGAGTCAGACAATAGAGGTGAGAAAACAGGTCTTTGAAAGAGGCTCAGAAGTCTTTTCCAAAGACTTAACGAGAGACGAACACACACGATAGAAAGAACACTGATTCAAAGTCATGAGAACATGCTTGAGAAAACTTGGAATTTAAACAAGTTTCAGAAGAAAGAGATGATACGAGTCTTAGACGAAGTAGATGAAATATGCTTAACAGGAACGCAAATAGAGTTCAGTAAAGTGAACAAAACCAAAGAACTCAACCATAAACACATATAGCAAAGCCTAAGGAAAACAACACGGATTATCATGCGAGTACATGAATAACAACGAAAAATAGACGAGTCATGCATAATAGAAAAGAAAAAAGAGAGCGAACTCATGCGTAGTAAAAGGAAAACATACGAGCATAACACAGACAAACACACGTAAAGAAAGAATAGGAAGAATCAGAAAGATATTTGAAGGAACTTTTCGGAAACCCTAAAATTGAAATTGAACGATTTTTGAAAAAGAAATTTGGGGAAAACCTTAAAAATGTCAAATAGAGCCCAGACATGTTTCATATCTAAGAGAATAAGCAAGTAAAGAACCTCGAACAGCTTAGGGTTGTAGAGAAAACCCTAGAAATGAGAAANTAGGTTTTCTTTCAAAACCACAATTTTCCCACAATTTTTCATGTTTAATTCCATGGTATAATCTTGTATTAACTTGGAAATGAGTAGGAGTAACTTATCTTAACGTTGATAATGAAAATCCCCTCTTGAAGCTCTCCAAAATCGCCCACACCAAGTGGAAAATGGGAGAGAAATGACCATCTCCCGATTTAACAGATCACACTGCCAGCGATTTCCGCTTCTGCAGAATTATTTCCGCCTATGCGGTTCCGCTTTTGCGGTAAAAAATGCCGCTTCTGCGGTCCTGGGCTCCAGCCCAATTTTCGCTTCTGCGGACGGCCCACCGCATATGCGGTTCCGCTTTTGCGGATCTTGGGCCGCTTCTGCGGTCCTGGGCTGCTCCACCTCCAGCCGCTTCTGCGGCTTCTTCTTCGCTTCTGCGGGGCCGCTATTGCGGTCCCAAATCCGCAGAAGCGGAAATACCAGAAGCAGCAGCCCCAGCCCCTTCTTCAACTCCGGACTCGATCCGTTAACCATCCGGAATCCACCCGAGGCCCCCGGGACCTCAACCAAAATTACCAACCAATCCCAAAACACATTACGGACTTGCTCGAGGCCTCAAATCATATCAAACAACGCTAAAACCATGAATTACACCCCGATTCAAGCTTTATGAACTTTGAACTTTCCAACTTCTGCTTCCGATGTTTAAACCTATCAAATCATGCCCGATTGACCTCAAATTTTGCACACAAATCATATTTGACATTACGGACCTACTCCGACTTCCGGAATCGGATTCCGACCCCGATATCAAAAAGTCCACTTCCGGTCAAACTTCTCAAAAACCTCCAAATTCCTATCTTTAGCCAAATGGCTCCAAAATGACCTACGGACCTCCGAATTCACTTCCGATCGCTCCCCCAACTCCAGAATCACCATACGGAGCTATTCACAGTCTCGGAATCCCAAACGGACATCGATAACACTAAAATGCTCTTCAAGCCAAACTTATGAAATTTCTTTTAAAATGCTAACTTCCACAATAGGCGCCAAAACGCTCCCGGATTATCCAAAACCCGAACCGGGCATACGCCCAAGTCCGAAATCATCATACGAACCTGCTGGAACCTTCAGATCCCGATTCCGAGGTCGTTTACTAAAAATTCCAATCCTAGTTCATTCTTTCAACTTTAAGCTTCCAAAATAAGAATTCTCCTTCTAAATTAACTCTGGACTTCCCGAAATTCAATTCCGACCACACGTACAAGTCACAATACCTGAAATGAAGCTGCTCATGGCCTCAGACTGCTGAATGGCGCGCTAGGGCTCAAAACGACCGGTCGGATCGTTACATAAAGCATCAACTACTGATGCTTGTAATGCATTAGCATCACTAGGGAATCAATGTGTCCTAAGTGACACAAACAATATTGTAATATTTTAATTCCATCGTAGTACTAATATAAAATATCCTGTTTTGCTCCAAAAAAAATAGATTATTAAATTTGTAAACATATGACGCTTCTATTTATTTACCTCGGTTCTGTAGCATTGTGAAAGAATCCTAATATCCAATCGAAAATCTTAAAGCAAATGAATATTTTGACATCTTTATAACTCCTTTGCATACTTCCAGGGCAGTCCGACGAATTTTGTGGCCTAAAGTCAAATTTTATGAGGGGCCTTAATTTTTTTTTTAATTATTATTTTTCAATTTGAAGTTCATTTTTCTAGTTTTTTAGATGGCAAAGTTATTAATAATTTTTTTATAATCAATATTTTTTAATAATTCTTTCTCAAGACAATATAGTTAATCCATTTAACCTCTTTTTAGATATTATTGAGCTTAGTTAAGATTTTATCAATTTTAATTTCAAGAAACTTCTTTCTGCTGAAGTAACGGTAACATGAGTTATTACCATGATTCTATAAGCAATATAGGCCTTGGAAAAGAAACAAATCTTTTTATTTGATTGAGTATATCAATTAAACTGTTATCTTCTAATTGTACTATTTTTCTTAATACTTTTAGTTTAGAAAATAAATCTAAACCATCAATATCATATCGATTATTATGCTTCAAGGAACACTCAAAGTTAAGATAGTATTTTTCCAAATTTCTATCATATAGTGATCTTAATTTTTTACGCTAAATTAAAAATAAAAAGTACTTTCATATGCTTCAAATTGTTCAAATATATTTTGAAGTGGAAAAATAGTCTTGTCTACTATGTATAAAAAGTAATTAACTTTGAAAGACTCTTTGAGAGATTTTTAGATTTCAATATCAATACTCTCGTCAAACTATTATTTTTTATATATCACATGTTTCTTACGAAATTCGGATTTGATTTTCATTTCAGATGTAATTTCCTTGGCAGAAATCATACCATTGTAAATCTTTTTACCCCTTAAGCTTTTAAGACCACAAATTTTAAAAGTTTTTTTTTCTTCTTAAATTTCATGATGAGTCAAACGACCTCATCTAAATTGAAACAATGAAGAATATAATATATTAGGTGTAACAAAAAATATAGCCCTCATAAAAGTGGGGCCTAAAGCAGTTGCCTTACCGGCTTGGCCGCCCCTGCATACATCTTAGGGAAAAAGGTTAAATTTGCCCCACTACTTTAGTAAATTATTTACGTTTATACCTAATTCTACTATCGATCCAAATAAATCTCTACCATTAAGAAAGTAAACAAAAATACCCTCAATTCTAACGGCAGTCCACTATGGCAAAGGACCCCTTTAACAAAAAGTGCCACGTAATTAATAACCCACCCCTTACCTTTCTTTCTTAATATTTCTTTTTTCATTCTAAATATTTATTTATTACCTTTTCTCTTTTTTCTCTCTCTTCAGAATCACTCCCTTGCCCTCCACCATTCACCAGAAAAAATGGCCTCTCTCCTTTAGCTGTTGCCGGCGCCGGCGAGATCAACCGACCCGCTACCCTCTAGAAAATAATATCTTTCTCCCTCCTACTATATCCTCCGGCGACCTACCAAAAAGTATCCGCCACCACTAAAAATGAGATCCATCTGAACACCACCGGAAGTCGACGAACCACTGGCCCGAAATATGGTAGATCGAGAAAACACACGTAGATCTTTACAAAAATCAGAAAGACGGGATGTGCGTTTGGACTGTGATTTGAACGTTTGAACTGTGATTTACTTGTTCATTTACTGTTGCTTCTTCGAAGCTCCGAAATCAAAAAAATCTTGTTCATTTACTGTACATAATCAGAAAGACGGGATTTACAAAATCAGAAAAAGCTTGTTCATTTACTGTTGCTTCTTCGAAGCTCCGATTCCGGCCCCCTGTGGTTGTGCGTTTTGGCCAGTGAACTTTTGTCAACTTTGTTTCACTTGATTATCATGGTTGAAAATTTATCTACTTTATGTTGGTTTATAGCATTTTTTTTCACACTATTTTGTTGGTTTATTTCTTATTGGATATAGTTGATTTGAATAATACTACATAATTTATTAACCAAATTAATTGAAAGAGCAAGCAATTTCAAATGTTAAGGTTGCTAACGGTGGAGGCAAGGGATTCAGGTGTTAGGGGGTAGGGTAGGGGGGGGGGGGAAGAGAAATAGAAGATAAGGAAAAAGAATGAAAATTTAGAAACATTTAATTACGTGGCAAATTATTTAATTACGTGGCACTTTTTGTTAAAGGGGTCCTTTGACAGACTGCCGTTAGAATTGAGTGTATTTTTGTTTACTTTCTTAACGTAGGGACTTATTTGAACCGATAGTAGAATTAGGTATAAACGTGAATAATTTACTAAAGTAGAGGGATAAATTTAACCTTTTTTCCTACATCTTATATATGATTATTTGATGATATAGGACGTTTATGACTCAATTTTTTTCTGCACGTGTAAACCGCAGAGTTCACACGTGGATTTTGATGCAGACTCATGAACAGTAACAACGGTTTTCCCGAAAATTGATTTTGCTATTATGTGAAATAATCTGAACATATAATTTAAGAATTTATAGGGTATCGTTTTTTTTAAATCTTTTTTTTATAAATAACTTTATGTTGTATGCAGGGGCGGCCAGACCCTATAGGCCCTAAAAATTTAAGGGTCCCAAAATTATTATTTTTTTATATATAGTAGTATATTATTTATATAATTTATTTTTATTATTGATAAATTTATTTCTTTATTGTCATATCAATTTTTAATAGCTCAATTTCTTCCACTAATTAATATAACCAAAAAAGTTTCTATCAATCTTATTTACGTTTCTACTGAATTATATTTCTCTATTCATTAGTTAGTCACGTAAGGATATTTAATAATCTAACTTATCATTTATTTTACTTACGTAAATTATACTCTCTCCGTCCCAATTTATATGATAGTGTTTGACTGGACATGGAATTTATAAAATAAAGGAAGAATTTTGAAACTTGTAATCTAAAATAAGTCATAGAAATTTGTGGGCTAGAAATCATCTCATTAAGGATAAAAAGGAAAATCTAAAGTTGAATTGTTACCAAATATAGGAAGGGGGCTGACTAAAAAAAAGGAGTCACATAAGTTGGGACGGAGGAAGTATGTTTTTTGGGTTCTCCCATTTCAGTTATGATCCAATCAACATTAAATTCATTCAATTTTTTTACTTTATAAAACCAAGTTCTCATTTTTTTTCATTTCACATTCTGGTTTGTCTAATTTTTCAAAAAATTATGCCTCAATTATTTATATAATATATTATATATATATATATATATATATATATATATATATATATAATATATATATATATATATATATATATATATATGAGCGGGCATCTTATTAAGGCTTTACTTTAGGCCTCGAATGTTGTTGGGTCGCCTCTGATTGCATGCGGTATATAAACACAACATAACTATTGATAAAACAATCCTATACAGATTTTTTTTTTTGGATTGTTTTGATTCTTAAATTTGCCATTTGCTGCCTCTTGGAGTAGGGCACGGGTTGGAGTAGCTCAGTCTCTAATTTCTGTCCTGCATCTCTTAGGGGTCGATTGGTAGGGTGTATAAGAATAGTACGGAATAAGGTGTATTAACAATGCATAGGTTAGTAATGTAAGGATTAATTATGCAGATATTATTTCTTATTTATTGTTTGGTGTGGTGTATTATAAATTATAATGCATTGCATAATTTTTAAGAAAAATAGTTGTTTACAAAAATGCCCTCCATATTCGCTAGCTTTAAGGGACTTTAAGGACAATTTTGTCTTTAACCATACTAATGCATGCATTAACAGCCTTGGTATTACTAATGGCATGATTTTCTTTGCATTACTTATATACTGGTTAATACCAAGTATGATGTATAACTAATACAAGCATGTGTTATACACAATTTTAAAAATGTACCAAATAAAGTACTAGTAATGTACAGAGTTAATGCTTGCATTATTTTTTCATACCTCCTAGCAAACAAACCCTTAGTCTTCATTGCACAACTTTCCCATGTGCTTATTTTGTATATAGAACCAAATTAATACTAAGTACGAATAATTGAGTGTTGAACTCCTCTGAATGCCTATATAATATCCATATATTTTGACCAATATGACTTCTTCTTCTTCTTTTTTTTTTTTTTTTTTTTTAATTTGGTTACTTGTAATGCTTAGGTGTAACGTAACGCCCAGAAGTAGGCACTGCTATCAACTTTTTATATTCTCTCTTTTATCTTTTCCATGTTCCTTTCTAAAAAAAAATATTTTTTGTTTCGTGATTAAAATGAATAAAGTATAACATATATAGGTTTTCATTCTTTTTTTCATAGCAATAACTGTAATTTCTTGTCATCGGAAAAAAATAATAGAAAGTAACTTTAAAAGTTTGTCCGTACCAGGACATTAATGAAACATACAATGCTATAGAGTATTGACAAATTAATTTTGTCCCTCATTTCTAAGAAAATAAATCCCTACTACAGTAAACCAGATTAATTAAATAATTTGTTGCAAATAGTGGACAAGGTGACAAAGCAACATATATATAAATGTTTCTTTTTCTCGTAACATGCATGAACACACTATTATTATAATAGTACATTAGTACTATACTATTGAATGTAATAAACTTGCTCTACTTTCTTTTTCACCAATTTATGGTATACTAGAAGCTTGCCATCATCAAAAGATAAACTGAAGAAAAAAGGAGTTGGGCTTGATCGTCTAAATTAAGTATAGTGTTTCACAATAATGTCTCGAACCATAATGAATGACAAAACAGACCTTTCCCCACATATAGAGCTATGCTTTTAAACGTGATCATTGCTACTTTCCTTTCAATTGTCTCTTTAGGTCACCCTCATTGAACAAAAATACATAATAAATTAATAAATTCATCAAAGAAAGAATTAGATTTATATCGAAAATGCTTGGTTTTTGTTTGTGGACTTTTTTTTGGACAAATAAGTGAGAGATTCTTTTTTAATTGAGATAAATCTCAATTCTTTATATTATTCAATTTTTTAAAATGGGACATAGCAATTAGTTTAATTATCATTTCTCTTTCCCAACTAGTACATATTTTGAAGTATTTAAGTCTCTTTAAAGGTCTTCTATCTCAAACCCAACTTAATTTGTACTCTCTAATGCTTTTGCAATGGCTAGAATTTATCCTATGACATCTTCTTCTTCTTCTTGTTCTTCCTCAAACTCATACATGACATCAAAAAGAGAAACATTTACTTTATGGATGAAATCTCTAGTCTTCCATGGAAATGGCTGCACTGTTTTTGATTCAAATGGTCGAATTGTTTACAGAATTGACAACTACAACAAAAAATCTAGCAGTGAAGTTCATCTCATGGATCTACAGGGGAAAGTTCTCTTTTCTCTACGTAAAAAGGTACAAATAAAATAGGGCCTTTTCACTTTTAGCCCGCGCCAGAAAATATTTATATTCTGTAGTCGAAAAAGTGCATAAAGTTTGTATAATTTTTGAATATAACATACATAATAAAACTATATATTTTTTCGGCTATTATTTTGATAGCGGCTATACAATGTTATTTTTCCTATATTAACCTAAAAATATCATGATGAATATTCAAAGTAACCTAATTTATGCTTACTAATTGAATGTTTTTACTATTCTTTTCAGAAATTCTCACTTTGCGGACATTGGAATGGCTATAAGATGGATGAGGAAATACCATGTTTTGAAGTAAGAAAAAATGGACATGTACTCTGGGGAGAGTTAAAATACGACGTTATTTTTGGGTGTGATATTGCTGATTCAGACAGCTATAGGATTGTTGCTTTACCAGGCAAACCAGGCTTCAAAATTGTCAGCATAGATAACAGACTTATTGCAGAGGTTCGTTATAACTTTTCCTTTTTATTAGTTGAAGCAAATATGAAAGAGAAGAGTTTATTAACTTCAATACCCTAATCCAGAACTTACACATAAAAGATAATTACAATACAAATTTCACAGTTACAACTTTCAATTTTACGTCTTCTCACAACAATATATAGACGCAACTGGGGGCGAAGCTACGTTGGGTTAAGGGTGATCAATTGACCATCCTTCGTCGAAATTATATTGTATATATAGGTATAATATTAGGGTTTAGAGGTATAGAACATAATTGACCACCCTTCATTGAAAAATTACATTGTATATATAGGTAAAATATTAGGGTTTAGAGGTATATAACATAATTGACCACCCTTCGTTGAAAAATTACATTGTATATATAAGTAAAATATTAGGTTTTAGAGGTATATAACATATAACATCCTTTATCAGGGAATTTTTTTTTTCTTTTCTTTCAAGTTTGAACACATTTGAACAAATTTCTGGCTTCGACAAGGACGCAACATAACTATTGCTTTTACGTCTAAATTCAAGTGGATTTTTAACAATGTCGGTAATCTTCGGTTTTTAATTTGCAGGTAAAGCAAAAGCAATCATCTTCAAATTCAGCAGTTCAATTTGGGGAAGATGTATTAAGTCTAGTGGTGGAGCCACACGTTGATCACTCACTAGTCATGGCTCTTGCGACTGTTTATGGTTTGATCCAACATATGCTGTGAATACCATGATTTTCCACAGTAAGAGAGTTTTTTTATTTTTTTTGCCTGAATATAAGCGGATGTACGTTTTTCTTCTTCTTTATTACTTCAAAAATTCTTTACAAATGTAACTAGGAGGATGTGTATAGTTTATTGATTCAGAAACCATTTTGCTATGGTTTTTTTCTTTCTTTTTTTGTTTAATAGAAAATAGTATCTCCTTGTTGATTGTGTAAGGTTGAACATCTTTGCAGATCTTTGACTGGTCCATGAAACACCAATTATTTCAATACGACCAGTTGTTAATGTTGAAGTGTTTGACCACATTTGAAAGCTTAAACTATTAGCAAATTGACTTTTATTTCCTTCTACGTGCAAGTTTTGTTCTTTTTCGTGGCCCATCCATGTAAAAAAGATTTATAATAGGTGGCGGTAAAATTCTAATACATGACCTCTTGCTTGATTTGATACCATAATAAGAAATGTATATTGGACTTAACTTAATTTAGGTAGCCAGCTCATGAAGGCGATGATTGTCCAAAACTATAAGACAACTGCTTTCCAAGACAAAACTAAAATAGTGAAGTGAGGTGATTCTTGAAGTGAATTTGGAAATATAGATATTTTTGAATTACATTCGTTGTTATCAAATAAATATTAATTCTAAATACTAATCTCTTAGAGGATCTCTAAACATATATTCCTCGAACTACGCCCCTGTTATATATGGAGTTCGCAAATCGGAAGGTATGACAATGAATTGGCACTTGCCATAATCACATGTCACAGGTCAGCAAATCAGAGAAATGCGATCCTTTTTAATTTTCAGAGAGAGAGAGAGAGAGAACATGTACGTGAGATGAAGGAAGAACACCGAGAAAATTGTCACCAAATTGCATGCCATATAAGAAAATCTTAAACATTTACGGCGAGTTTAAGTTGTTTGTAAGCATTAACTAATAATTTGGTAAAAATTTTAAATTTTTTGATAATAAAAAAAAAAAAAGTCTATAACGCAACATAGCTTTTGTTTTTAGTCGTAGTGTTGATAGGTTTGACAATCTAATCAAGCGGTTGCCATTCATTTACCACGATGGTGCTAAAATGTGTAGCGATAGTTGATGAATCTAGTGCAAGGTAATCGAAAAATCATCAAGAAATCATGAACGAAGCACAAGAATTCAAGAGCTAGAGAAAGGGTTCGAGAGAACTCAGGGAGCAGGAGCGGATCCAGTGTAGCGGTGCCAGCTGATTCAATTAAACTCAATACTTTCGATGTGGAACATAAATTTATATGTAAAAAATATTTAAAATAGGAACAAATAGTAGATATGAACCCATAACTTTAACAATATAATGCATTTAATACTAAATTTTTTAGACGTTGAACCCATAAAATTCAAATTCTGGATTTCGAGAGAGCATAAGACTTGCTCCCAAAAATGAAACACAAAAAAGAACAGTCTGTAAAAAGAGCTAAACTTATAACATTGTGATTAGACCCTAAACTAGTCTCTAAATTTCAAAAAGACACGAGTTCAGGCTTGAAAGCGGCTATTAACACCACTTGGAACAAGTTCAGGAGTAATACAGCCTCACAAAATTTCAATGTCTTTTCTGAAAATTAGGAACTAGTTTTAGGAATCTTTATGCATTCTCCTTTTAGTAATTGTTAATGCCACATCGAAGAATTGAGTGAGCTTCGTGGGCTGAAAGGTGATTAGGTGAATTGAATTGGGCCGTCTTGGTATATTGAGCTAAGGGATGCACATCGATTTTTTTACGTACATATACACTATTGGAAACTTCATTATCCTCCCTACTCAAGTTTCAATTTAATTACCTCCTATATACAAATTTACCAATTATATATACTTTAGGAATTAAATGAGTATCCATTTATATTAAGAATCAATTATTTCACATCCTTATTCTCTCTCTCTCTCTCTCTCTCTCTCTCTCTCTCTCTCTCTCTCTCTCTCTCTCTCTCTCTCTCTCTCTCTCTCCACATCTCTCTCTATCTCTCAATTTCTAATTCCAGTAATGTAGAGCAAAGGAAAAGAGAGCAGCAATTCCACAATTGACAACCATTAAAAAGTTTTGAAGCTTTGAATTCGAATTTGGGTTTTCAAAAAATATTATTTGTTTGAATTGGGTGTTGTTGCAAATAATTGAGATTTCTCTCCACGTCTCTCTCTATCTCTATATCCGTAATTCCAGTAGTGTAAAGCAAAGAAAAAGAGACCAGCATTTTCACCATCGACAACCATTAAAAAGCTTTGAAGCTTTGAATTCGAATTTGGGTTTTTAAAAATCATTATTTGTTTGGATTGGGTGTTGTTGCAAACAATAGGGAATATTATTTAGAGTTTATATCTCAATTTTTAGGGTGTTTTGGTGAAGATTAGACTTGATTTTGGTTTAATTTCAGATTGAAACTCGAAGAAGAAGAAGAAGAAGAAGAAGAAGAAGAAGAAGAAGAAGATATGACATACATTATACTGCAGAAATTGTAGTAAAATTGTAGAAAAATTATATTCTGTTTTTTATATATTTATTTTTTTATTTAAATATTGTATGAAAGTTGAACAATATTGTATAAAAATTATATTTAAATTGTATGCTATTGTAGTCACTAGTCTTTTGATACGCGCGTTGCGCGTGTACCCGATCTAAATGAGTAATATTATATAAAGATTATATTTTGAATTATGTTTGAGTATTTATAAATAAAAGTATAAGTTTGTGAAAATACGAAATATTAGTTCTATATACCTACTGAATAAAGAGAAGAAATTTCTACCTAAAAGTTCCCAATCGTCGAATTTTAAAAATATAATTCAATATACAAATATTGAAAAAGTTTAAGAGAATTTCAATGATCATCATCTATAAAATGAATATTTGTTCGAAAGTTTGGTTGTTGTTGGGGGTGGGGG
>NW_017671370.1:4483-108699 GCF_001879085.1 Nicotiana attenuata | reverse complement strand
TTTTGTATCATGAAAATTTCATCTCTAAATTCCCCGTCATAGATAAATATGGAAAATTATTTTTTCATTAATATATTTCTAAAAATATGTAATTGAATTGATAAATGATTATTTTTATACATCAGTAAATTTATAGCCTCCATTCATAATTACTTATTTAGCCCCCTTTTTATCTTTTTAAAAATGAGTTAAAATTGTCACCCATGGATGTGTTCTTTGGTTCCACTCAAGGTAATGGACTTTTTTTTTAATGGATTTCAATTGACCTAACATTTCGTATTTAAATAACTTTATTTAACTCCAAATGTGTGAAAAAAGGACTCCCCTAAATCTAAAATGAATTAACATTGGGCGAATAGTTCAAATAAGGAAGGCTTTATGACAAAATTTAATTGCTTTCGAATTCCTAAATATTAGGAATATAATTAATTGTCAATGCCTAAATATTAGGAAAATAATTAAATAACTATTTTATCTATTGTAACATTGAGTTTTTAAGTTGAGTGACATTTTTAGGCATTTTCCGTTTATCTAATGAATTGGATATTGTATAACTGTGTGTGTGTGGGGTGGGGGGGGGGGGGGTAGGGGGGGACACGCACCATTTCTGCACCAAAAACCTAGTCTAAATGTCAAGGTTGGTTTTTTATTGAATCAAAAATTCTGTGGGCAAGACACCAACTTCTTGCAAAAAGCACCACTCATCCTGCTAAATTTCATTAAAAATCCTAAAAAACATAGCTAAAAGATCTTCCTCTTATCCGGATACATGACAATTTGAAAATATGCAAAAACCATATGGAAAAAGGTAAAAATAAACTAAATTAATATATATGGATTGTCGCATGTCCTTTTCAGTAAGACATGGTTATAGAAGTGGAAGATCAACTAAACTCTATTGTGTACAAGAACCAAATTCATGACTGTTTAAAGAGTGCCAGTATTTTGAAAATACAGTTTAAAATCAAAATTCATACAGAAAATGTCAGAAAAAGACTTGAAGAATGGGTATCAAACTAGAATCTTCGAATACAGGAGTACTATTACACTAAGAGGGGAGAGAGGAGAGAAAAAAGGAAAAATGGTGTAACTAAATCCCTTGATTGAAGGCACTAATAATGGGTTGAGAGCCTTTTAAGGTGGATTGTATATATTTTGTAAACAAAACTTGTGTAGGTCGGGTAAATAACAAAACATTGACAATTTTGGTAATAAAGTTTCCAATAGTGTATAGGTATGTAAAAATCCCTTGAATTTATATTCGACAACAACAACAAGCCCAGTGAAATCCAACAAGTGGAATATGGGGAGGGGAATTTATATTCGAATTGCACAAAAATTTATAATTTTACCCACTTTAGAACATACTTCAGATGTCGCGTCTGAAGTTCTAAAAATACGCGTATGCAATAAGAAATTTGGATAGTTTTTGCGTCTGAAGTTCTCCTCGTGACAGTGCAAACTTCAAATGCAAAGTTACGAATTTCGGATATTGTTCGCGTCTGAAGTTCTCCCAGCGGCAGTGAAAACGCCAGACAATCGCATTTGAAGTTATGTAGTGTAAACTTCAAAGTGTAAAAAATTGCACTTAAGACTAGTTAGTCTGAACTGGAGTCAAATTTTTGCATGCTCTTAAGACGAAATAGTCTGAAGTATAAAATTACACTTAAGATGAACATAAGACTAATTAGTCTGAAGTATAGCTAAGTTTTTGCAAAACTAATCAGTTTGAACTAAAAATTGTCCAGAAAGAGAAACTTAGTTTTTAAATTTCAACAATCTAACACACGATTCAATGCTCAAGTATACTCCAAATGAGCTTAAATTTAAAACATAACTTTCAAATATCATATAGAATAAACTCCAATCATCAATTTTTCAAATCAACAACAAATCTAATAAACTCATTTTGCAACTAAGAAGAAGAATGAGAAGAAACCCTAAGTAGTAATTATAAATAAATGAGCACCATTGCAACTCACTACTGTTAAAACGCCTTAAGATGTGCTCACAAACACCATGTAAATCCGTAGTCACCTCTATTTTTACAGCAACTAAGAAGAAGGAGGAGGAGTGATGTGTGGCTATAATTCTGTATTTTAGTACATCATTTGCCTTGCATTTTATATGCTTTAATGATAAACTATACTTTAATTGTGTGTAATGAAGTCTATTTTATGTGTAGGTGAATTAGAGATGAAAGTAGAGCAAAAGAAATACTTAAAGTCTAAAGTGTGCTCGAAAACAACTGAAAAGAAGAAAGAAAGAAGTGAGCAACCTACAAATGAGGAAGCTGGCAAAGCCAGGCCTAAAGTGGGCGCTAGAGCAGGCGACGCCGGGCTTTTAGCTCGCGTTAGAGCAGCCCAAGCGAGGGGTAACACGAGGTCCACCAGGCGTGGAAGCTGGTGACGCCAGGACTGGGGCGAGCTCTAGCTGGCGGTAGACCTCGCGAGGCCAGGTCTGAGGCACGCACATTCCAAGCTTTGAAGGCTTATTTCGTCTCCTGGTTTGACTAGGACTTGACCTACGCATTTAGGTCTTTTCCTACACATATAAATAGACCTAAAACGCCACTTTTGAAGGACTTTTGCAATCGGAGGCAAGACTAGCTCGTGGAACACCCGTTGGGAGTTAGAATCATCGATTTCTACATCCTTTCATCCTTAATTTGTAATTTAATTATGCAAAATACTTTGGATATTGTTACTATGAGTATGAGTAGCTAAAGGCCTAATCTAGGGTTTTGATGGAACCTATTGGAGGATGATGTTCTTGTTACGTTAATATAGATTTATCGCAGTATTTTCTCTATTTGTTCAACTATATTATTATTGTTGTTGATTGAAGGGCCCTCAATCAACTGTGCCTATTTAGTGTGTATTACTCAGGAGAGAGTGCATATTTAGGTAGTTGTTGAACAACATCACTCCTAACGTATATTAGGGATCAATACGAAGAGTTTAAAGGTGGGATTAGGGATAACGAAACCTTGGTGCGATATGAGTGAACTGTACACTAAGGCCAGCTAGCGTAATTCGGGAGAATTGTCTAGTATATTGTGGTAATTACTCGGGAGAGAGTTATGACAGTTAGAGTGCTCATGATCGGTAGAGAAGACTTAGGCAAATTTATAGAACACGTAGCAGAAAGGTTTCCGATAATAGGGGAAATCACAACCTTAGATCATTCCATTTCTTGTCTATAACCCCGTCGTAGTTAGTTATTATTTATTGCATTTTCATTACGTAATATTTAGTTAGTAAAAATCCAACTTGTTACTTAAATATTTCTGGAGATTGATTACGTGAATTTGTGTGAGTCTAGTAGCTGTGTTTAACAGGTTAATTCCCTGTGGGACTCGACTCCGGACTTATTAACCGGAATATACTTGCAACGACCGCTAAGTTCTTTTTACAAGGCCTAGTTGGGCGGGATCAAATTTTTGTGCCGCAGAATTAACGATGTTATTAATTGCAGCTAAAAGAAGTGCTAGAATTCCTAGTGTAGTCAATTTTCTTCAATTTAAACTAAATACATTGAAATTCTAACGTTTGTAGTCTTGGGTGTTATAGGTGCACGCCTAGAAACTCCTCAAGAACTGGTGAATTGTTCGAAGCATTATCAGATCCTGAGAAAGTTTTCAAGGCACTGAATCGTGCAACATGAAGGTCAAACAACAACAGAACTCAACAGAACAAATCGAACAAAACATGGAAGACGAAGTAGAAAATCCAAACAACAAAAACAATGTGAATGACCCGAACAATCAAGGTGTGGTGCCTTTTGTGCTAGAAGCAGCATTGTTTGATTGGGCACAACCCACCGCCGACAACCTGGAAACCGCAATTGCAGTCCCTCAAATACAAGAAGATTCATTTCATATCACAAACAACATGTTACATTTGTTGCAGAACAAGGGACTGTTCTCAGGATCATACATTGAAGATCCTCAACAGCATCTGAAGAATTTCCTGTCGATACGTGTCACGCAAAGGTAACCTAATGTGACACCGGAAGCAATAAAGTTGTTGTTGTTGTTGTTTCCATTCTCGGTGACAGGTGAAGCTCAGACTTGGCTTAATTCACTGCCCATAAATTCCATCACTACTTGGGAGGAATTAATCAAGCAATTTTTGAACAAGGTCTACCCACCCAATAAAACTGCCAAACAAATTGATGATATATTGAGCTTCAGGAGACCAACAGAATCACTACAAGAAACGTGGGAGAGGTTCAAGGGTATGCTGGTTAAGTGTCCACATCATGGCATTCCAAATCAAATGTTGGGGCAGATGTTCTACATGGGACTGGTGTCGCGCCCCCTTCTTCCTCGCAGAGTCCGGGTTTCGACATCTATAGGGAACAACTCATTTCCTTTTGGGAATTGGGTATGGAATTTGAAGAGTCGCCACCTAATGGATTTAAGGTGCGTTAGGGCACATAAAGCAAGTAACTCATAAAAACCAGTTTACATTACCAGAGATTGGGTAAGGGCTCGAAATAACCTTGAGGGGAAGGTGTTAGGCACCCCTCGCGGTCCGCAATGGTGGGTCCCGACCGAACTCAAATTATGTGAATTAGTCTTATAAACAGATAAAGCAAATTAGACAAATTGATATTATATTTAAAACAAGGAGTAAAGAGGGGTCCTAGGTTTTTAGCCTACAGGATCACTTCTGTACAATGCTTGGTAATCGTTCCCAAGTTGGGGTGCTACACATAGCATTAGCTCACAGGTCATCATATCCTTTACTACCCAATTACCCTTCCCTTAGTGGTTACATAAGCGACTCTAATTAAACGTACTCTATGCGTGCATTACTCGTCCATTCCTTATGGCCCTGGAGGTGTTTAGGACCTCTAATTAAGGCAGTTCTAGAGTCTCCTAAGGTGTTTAAAAGGAGAAAATCTAAGCGACAAGCAAAAACAAATAGGACATTCACATAAAGGGGCAATTAAAGGCTCACTTTTACCTCCTCACACAAACAGACAATAGCACGTCTTAAATAGCAAGATTTCAGATATTTCAAAAGGTCCTAGAGCAGGATATCTAGGTGAGCATGACAAATAGAATATATGTAGCATTGTGTTAAAGCGAAGCAATAGAGACCTAATTAGTTTGCCTACTGATTGTAGGGCTTGCTGAATCTGGACAATTCACAAATAACAAAAGCACAAGTTTACAGTTTGCAGGATTTTAGTCGCCCTACAGGTTTGCCTAGGCGTGTATAAGTGATGTCCTATGAACATGGTATCTAGTCATTAATCAGAAGTACAATAAACCAGTAAACAATTTTAAGCAGGCAGTTTGGTTCTTTAGATCCTATAGGCATGCTGTCTAGGTGTAGAGACTGATTTTAAACTCATAGACAATGGTAGCTAAATGTAGAAATTGGTTTAAAATCTTATAGACATGACATCTAAATGCAGCAATTAGTTTTAAAACCTTATTTGCACGCAGAAAACTGATTTAAACCTTGTTGGCATGCAAAAACTGATTTTAAATTTATAGGCGTGGTGTCTAGAATGTAAGATTGATTTAAAACCCTATAGGCATGGTTTCTAAGTGCTAAATATGCTGAAATCCTATTAGCATGAATTCTAAGTGCGGAAATTGATTTAAAACTTATAGGCATGGTATCTAAAATGCAGGATTAATTTTAGCACCTATAGGCATGTCATCTAAATACACATAATCAGACAAACGTCACAATAACTTATAGGGGATTCAAGGGCGGCTGGTATGTGAAGAATGATTAGGGTTTGGGTTCATTTGGAATAAAAAAGGAAAGAATGAATGGAGAGATCAACGGCCAAGATTAGAGGGGTTTGGGGCTGGGTAGAAGTCTTTAGGGTTTAGGCTGGGTAGATTTGGGCCTGGTTTTCAATTGAATTGGATTGGGAGGGGGGGGGGGGGGGATCCGATTTGGGTATAAATTAGGGGCTATTTGTTAAATACCCTTTTTTACTAAATAAAATAATTTTAAAATAGCTAATTAAATGATAAAAAATGATTTTCATACATGAAGGTGATTTAAAATAATTGCTTAATATTATAAAAATATAAAAAGCTATTTTTTTTTGTATAAATAACGTAGTTATGCATATGTAGGCGCTATTTTTGCAAAATATGCAATTAAAGTCTTAAAAATGCAAATGTAATTATAAAAAATGCAATTAAAATATTTGAACTCTCATATGAACATAAATGATGAATTTAGACTATTAAATCATCATAAAATTATATGAGGGATAGCTTTGAACATTTATGTGATTAAAAAATACAGAAATAAATGGATTTAGGGCCTTTAAAAATTGTAAAAAAATTTGTAAAAATACTTGTGCATGTTTGTAAATGCATGTACAATATTTTGAAAGTGTGCATGCACATTTTAAAATATATGAGGGAAAATTGGGTATCAACAACTGGCAGATGCCTTAAAGGCCAATGTTGATGCTTCAGCAGGTGGAGCATTTTTGAGCAAAACATTTAGAGAATGCAAGATTCTACTTGATAAGATGGCCCAAAACTTAGGATGGATGATAAGAGACTCTACAATCACTCATGTAGTCTTCAGTGGCTTTGGATCCAAACAACTCCATAGCTGAAAATATGGCCACTCTAATTATGCAAATGAGTATCCTCACCAAAAAGATCGATGAATCAGGCCAGAAGCAGCAAGTACACATAGTAGATGCAACTAATGGGGCTTATGTACAGCATGCATTAACCAACCATATGTTTGCTCGTGGAGTGCAGAAGGTGACAACCAGCAATATCAGGAAGATATGAACTATGTGGCCAACTATGGGGGACAGAGGCAAGGTGGTCAGAATTGGGGACAATAGAATCAACAATACAAACCAGCACAACATCAGTACAATAATAGCAACAATCTTGGAGCTATGCGACCACAGGCTCAAATGGTGCCTTACCAAAGGCAACAAGGTTACAACCAGCAAAATCAACAGCTGGATTATCAAAAACCTCAACAACAACAGATTGTGAGACAATATGATGGGTTTGCTGAACTTAAGGGAATGCTGAACAACAACAATAGAATGCTGCAACAACTGATTGGGTCTACTCGAAAAATGCAAGAGAGAGTGGATCACATGAATCAACGATAAAGGGTATTGAGATTCAATTAGGACAGATTTCAATGACTCTAAATAATCGTCCCTAAAGGACGTCACCTGCAGACATACAAATCAATCCAAAAGAGCAGGGCCTGAAACAGCTTATGGCAGTGAGTCAACGAAATGGTGGAGACCTAGATCTGGAGCAAGAAATTGCTCGTGAAAGCCGACCTACTGAAACACTTGTACCCATTGAGATAGATGATTTAACAGGGTTAACTGAGGTGACGGTACAAGATGCACAAGAGAGCACAAGCAAAGAAAAAAAGGTTGCGAAGGAGACTGAGATAACACAAAAAACGACACTAAAAGCAGTGCCTGAGCAAGATAAAACTCAAATCACAGGAAAGAAACGACCTCCAGCACCATTCCCATAGAGATTGTCCAAATATCATAAAGACGAGCAGCACAAGAAATTCATGGAGATGTTGAAACAAATCCAAGTGAACATTCCACTGATAAACGCTTTGCGGGAGATGCCTGGGTGTTGATACCCAATTTTTCCCTCATATATTTTTAATATACAAAAATAGAGCACATGCATTTACAAACATGCACAAGCATCTCTATAAGTTTTTCTATTATTTTAAAGGCTTTCAACCAATTTATTTCTGCATTTTTACTATACAAATATCCAATAATTATCCCTCATATTATTTTTATGATGATTTAATCATCTAAATTCATAATTTATGCCCAAATAGCGCTTAAATATTTTAATAGTATTTTTTATAATTACATTTGCATTTTTTAAACTAGAATTGCACATTTTTGCAATAATAGCCCATGCATATGCATAATTACATTATCTATAAAGAAAATGACCTTTTATATTTTTATAGTGTTAAGTAGTTATTTTAAATCATGTTCATGCACAAATCACATTTTTATAATTTATAAATTATTTTATTAAATTAATTAGGTATTTAACATATAGCCTCTTTTTAATTTTCGGACCCATGACCAAATTTCCTAACCCGACCCAGCCCAAAATTTAATCCTGGCCGTTGATCTCAGAAGATCAATGGTCTAGGATCTTCCTTTTTTATCTTAACCAAACGACCCTAACCCTAATCATTTCTTCCGCCCTTGAATCTCTCCTCCTCTCTTCTCTCTCAAACTCTCCCCTGACCCTAGCCCGCCGTCACCGGAAACCCTTCAATTCATGGGGTTTCCCTTTGATTTTGGGCCCTATCCGGCCTCCTTACTCTACTGGCTATTCGATTTCTTTGTTGTTTGATGGAATCTCGAAGAAATTCAACACATACTTGGCTTCAAATCTTTATTTTCTCAATGAACCTGCCTGTGTTCATCTCCATGTTTGTGAGTATTGTTATCTTCATGTTTATAGCCTAAACCTCTGGTTCCAAACCGCATTTTTTTTCTCACCTCTGTCATTTTTTTTAAAAAAAAAAACCTAGTCACTTTCTACTCGAGTCTGTTCAAATCTCTATAGATCTGAGATGATTTTGAGTTTATCTGATATTTCTCTTTAAAAATCTTCTTTTTCTTGTTATTAACCAATTTTAGCTTTTCCCTAAAACTAGGGTTTCATCTCTTTACGTTTCTGTAAAAGTTCTAAATTTTTTTAAGTATTAACTTTGGTTCTCCTTACTTGTACGACTGATTTTCATATCTATGTTCTAATCCCTAGGGTTTCTAATCATTTCACTATTTATTTTTATATTTTTTCGTTATTCTTTGGCCCTGTCAATTAACAGAGGTTAACTGATTTTACTTGCCTAATTAGGGTTCGAAATTATATTTTCTGTTGAAATTGGTATTTCTCTGTGATTTTACTTATTTTTCCTTATTTCTGACTCATAATTGGTACTACTTGCCTTAATTAGGTTATTAGCCGGATTTCTAGGATTTGATTGTTTTAACCGACCCCTAGATGGTCTCTGATTTATTTGTTTACCTTATTAAACTTCAAT
Source organism: Nicotiana attenuata (assembly GCF_001879085.1). NCBI lineage: Eukaryota > Viridiplantae > Streptophyta > Magnoliopsida > Solanales > Solanaceae > Nicotiana > Nicotiana attenuata. The sequence goes on along the minus strand of NW_017671370.1, from coordinate 99,622 downwards.
CTTGCCTGTTATTGATTCTCCCTAATCTAAGTGATATTTCCTGGATTCTATCGTGTTAATTGATTGGGTTTAGCCTTAATTAACTGGTTGAGTGATTTTCATACCTTATTTGTGAACTCTTAATTTTATTTACCTTATTTGTTCTACTCTGGTGAATGCCATATAACCTCACCATTATAATTTTTTAGAACACACGAACACACACGGGAAGATACAGAAACACGTACACACATAAACTCTTACTCTTACTCACACACTCACAACTGTAGTTCTTTCTGTTACTTCTATTTGCTATTCTGTCTAGCCGGCTGAAAGCCAAGGCTAGACTCTAGGATTCAACTTGCCTTCACCTTCCTGTTTGCTACCTCTTAACTGGTATGCCTCAATTCCTTTTATCATGCTCTCCTCTATATGCTATGTAGTCAGTTCATTATGAATTTCAACATGCTTCTGTTTGCTCTGTGTTCCTGTTTATTGCTCTCTTAACTAGCATGCCTTAGTTCCTGTTAACTTGACCTGTCCTATATGTTAGTATGGTTAGTATACTTGAGCATATTCTGTTTGATCCATGGCACTGTTTACCTATTTCTCAACTCATGCCCCAATTCCTGCCCTGTTTTTATGTGCTGATAATTTGCCTTAGCATGTTCCTGATCAATTCATGGTTTCTATGTACTTCTTCAAGAATAATGTGCTTTAGATTCCTGCTATCTTTTCTGTATGGATGTCTGATTAGGACTTCAGCATGTTTCTCTCTGCTAAATACATGTCTATATGATTTCACCTAGTAATAGTTAATAGACTAAGTCAACTCCGGCAATGTGAAACCTTTTTTGACTCAGATGTGACTCTTTTATGTCTATGATTCCAATGTCCCTGTTTTGTTGTGATCGTTTATTTACTGGTAACTATATCTGAGTCAATATGCTGAAATATGGTTCTGCTCTGCTTCTGTTCACTTTTTGAATAATCAAACTGCTTTCTTTCTGAGACTGTCCCCTACCACTATTTTTAAACTTCTACTCTTAGTTATCTAGGGTCCTACCACCCCCAGTGTGAGCACTACCTAGGGTCCGTGAGACTCCTCTAAACTCTGACACACTGGAGCTAGCCTTCTAAACTCTTTACAATGTTGTTCATTTGAAAGGTTCTGGTGTGAGCATTGCCCGGGGTCCCTGAGGCCCTTGGGAACTTTGACACACCAGAAGCCCATTTTCTGTGTCGTGGACTACCTATGGACATCAGACTTGCTTGAAGGCCTGGCTTCCAGGTTGACATTGGGACTGCTAAGGCTCCCTATAGTATAATGATTTTTTTTCTCATTGTGTAATTCATTCGTATTGGTCTGTAATAATGTAATAATCCTTGTAAAAACAGTTATAGGGTTATTAGTAAAAGCTGGGGGGGGGGGGTTCATTCTATATCTTTCCTTGAAACTCGAGTAGAAATTCTGCCTATAAGATTATTGATGATTATGTGAGTGTTATACTTGTTTAGAGATCATGTCTATCAGGCTGTTAATTGTTTTGTTTCGTACTTCATCCGTATTCTAGAAATTCTGTTCATAGATTCTTTGCATTAGAAATCATGTCCACAGGATCCATGCACATTTTATGCATTAGTAACCATGTCTATAGGATCTTGTCTGTTTGAATAACAATTTTCGTGGCAATGTGCTTAAAGAATTCTGCCTAAACATGATTAATAGAGATCTTGCCTATAGGAACTAAAATCACCCAGAAACCATGCCTATAGGAAATAAACTAACCAATTCTGCATATAGTTATCATGCCTATAGGAAATATCAGTTTTGCGCTTAGATATCATGCCTATAAGAAATAAGCGTAAAAACTGTTTCAACACTTAGATATCATGCCTATAGGAAATATATATAAAATCAGTCTTGACGCTTAGACATCATGCCTATGGGAAGTAAGTGTAAAAAATTAGTTTTTGTGTTTAGATATCATGTCTATAAGAAATAATGCTTATAATCAGTTTCAGCACTTAGAAAGCATGCCTATAGGATCTAAAAGATGAAATCTGCCCGTTAAAATCAATAACTGGTTTACAGCTTAGATACCATGTCTATAGGGTTCTACTCGACTATCACTTAGGCAAGCCTGTAGGTTAATTAAACTTTTGGGTCTAAAAAAAACTGTGATTGCTTGTTTGACATATGCCCGGATTCAGAGTGTTAATCAATAGGCAAACTGATAGGTACTCGTCCGCTCGCTTTAAAACTGTTGTATATTCTGTTTTGTGCTCATTTAGATATCCTGTCTATAGGATCCTAAAATCATTTAAAAATTGCTTGTTTGAACAGCGTGCATTTGTTTGTCTATTTGTGGAGGTTAACATGATCCCACTTAATTTCTCCTTATGTGACACTCCTACTTGACTTTTGTTTGTCGCTTAGTTTTCTCCCTTAAACAACATAGGTGAGTCTAGAACCACCTTAAATAGAGGTCCTAAACACCTCCAGGGCCAGAGGTAAGGGACGGGTAGTGCACGCATAAGGTACGTACTGGATGTTATTAGAATGCTTAGGTAATAATTAAAAAGGGGAGGTTAATTGGGTACTAAAGGAGATGATGACTTGTGTGCTAATGCTACGCGTAACACCTCAATTTGGGAAAGGTTAACGAGTATTGCATGAAAGTGATCCTATAGGCTAATAAACTTAGGACCCCTTTAATTCCCGTTTTAAAATAATCTCTATTTGTTTAAACTGCTTTTCTTCCTTAAAGACTAATTCGCTTAAATTGAGTTTGGCCGGGACCCATCGTTGTGGACCTCGAGGGGTGCCTAACACCTTTCCCTCAAGGTAATTTCGAGCCCTTACCCAATCTCTGGTGATGTAAACAAGTACATGAGTTATTTGCTCTAGGTGCCCTAACGCACCTTAATCCGTTAGGTGGCGACTCTTCAAATCTTATACCCAATTCCCAAAAGGAAAAGAGTTGTCCCAAAATGTCGAAACCCGGACTCCGCGAGGAAAAAGGGGGCGCGACAGCATGGTTACTCCGCTGGGGATATTTAGGCTCTTACCATAACAAACTTGCTTTTTGTGAATTAGTCTTAAGCGTGCCTTATTCTGTTAATACGTGTGCACCCTTTCCCTTTCCCCCTATCTGGATTTAATTGCCTATTTTCAAGCATTTATGATTTCTTTTATTACAGAAACTGACTTGTCTCCTTGTTTTCTTTCTTAAACGTCTTTCAATTATTAAATACCGCATTTATCATTTTTAACGTGCAAATACGTGACAACATGCTATTTATTGTTGCATAAATCATGCACAACATCATATTCCACTCGTGCGTAATCAATCCTATTGCGACGCTTGATGAGTGTTTGCGCCCTTCCCGTATATCACCCTTTAAATTCGGAAAGGCTTATTTGTGATAAAACTAGTCGATCAGCGGTGCAGTCGACGGTTCTGTGCCTTTCCCCCTCAAGTTGTCCACTTGAGGGTACCAGTCTAGACCTCTATAGAAACCTCACTCTGATTAATTGTACATGCATCATGGTCAAACCTAGCCGGGCTAATATGTTGTTCGCATAATAACCCTTTAAGACAAGCCTCGTTCAAAAGTCCATCGGGTTTTCCATAATCCCAACGGACGCAACCGCGATTTTGTGCATTAATTTTGGAGAAATAAGTGCCAATATGCTAATCATTGTTGTATAAATAGTCAGAACTGGAGGGGGAAGTGCCTAACCATATTTGTTTTGCAGAAAATGAGGCATGAAGTCCCCAGGTTCGGCATGGTCCGTAACATACCACCACTGTTGCTAGATTGGTGGGAGGATCTTCCACCAAGTGATAAAAATCATGTGAAAAGGATCTTGGGAAATTTACCTTCTCTATTGGACCGCCAGCCGAACAACATGTTGATCGAAGCTGCCACAATGTTCTGGGACAAAGAAAGAGCCGTGTTTCGCTTTGGAAACATAGAAATGACCCCTCTCTTAGAAGAAATAGGGGGATTCGCTGGGCTACCTTGGGATAGTCCTGGCTTATTGGTGCCGGAAAATCGCACTACTAGGTGGTTTCTGAAGATGATGGGTCTGAAAAAGAATGAGGATTTGGAGTGCCTGAAGAAATCTTACATACCTTTCGACTTCTTCTATGAACGATACGGTCACAGCAGATCTTATTGTATTTTTGATGACGAGTTCTCCATCACTTCCTTGGGTTGGACTCACCGCAGGGTTTTTGTGTTCATCGTCTGCTTCTTGGGTATGATAGTGTTCCCGATCCAAGGGGATAGAATCCACACCAGACTGTCCATGGTAACCAAAACCTTGATGAATGGGATCGAGGGGCAGACATATACAATTGTCCTTATGATCATAGCAGACATATACCAGGCCTTAGAACATTATCAAAAGGGGTACAAATACTTCGAAGGTTGTAATCTGATGTTACAAGTTTGGTTGTTAGAGCATCTCCAAAAAGGTTAATACCGTCAAGAGCTCCCGTGAAGGCCGTGGAATGATCACATAGCTTTCCATCATCCTAAGAGAATGACTTATATCCCAAATAGGTTTGCTCAACCCGAAAATACTATAGGATGGGCGTAGATTTTCAACAATTTGACCGAGGATCAGGTTCAGTGGATGTTCGAATGGTTCCCTACCGACGAGTTCATCATCAGATCTAGGGATGTTCCACACTTGGTACTGATCGGGTTGAGGGGCATATACCCTTATGCTCCCATCAGGGTTATGAGACAGGCAGGCAGGAAGCAGGTCATACCGTGAGTTGCTAAAATGATTCACTACAGGGCAGATTTTCAGGATGACGGCATCCCATACAAATGTGAAGCTCAGCATATGTGGCATTTGAAAATTATCGTGGAAAGGGATACCATCGAGCCAGATCGATATCGCGCCGGTCATGTGTGCTTCTACCCATCATGGTTAGAAGATAACATAGCAGGAATATTCGAGCCAAGGGTTGGTCCTGTAAATAGAGTCATAGATGAAGTTGCCGAAGCACAGGTAAAATATAACAAACTGCACAAAAGAGTTCACGAGTCCGAGGCCGAGCACCTGGAGCGACATAAGACCGATATGGAACTAATTAATGAATGGAGGGAGATGGCTGTTAAATCAAGCGAAAGGTTGGAATATCTGGAGTACAGTCTGATGGAACTGGAGGGAATAATGAGGAAGAGAGTCACTGATTGCCAGAACACCGAAGGAAGTGAAGGAGGACATTTAGCAAGGGCATACCTACTGCTGAACCTGCGCGAACTGGGGAATTTGATAGACAAAGCCAAAAACGTCCCGCCTGAAGAAGGTCCTTCGGGGACCAAGTAGATTAGGTTTATTTAATTTTTCAAATGTAATAAGACCAAGTGCCATCACTGACTTATCTTATTTAGTGTCGTTTGAGATTCATCTATTTCTAAATTAATGAAATGAGGCAATTATTGGCACTGAAATTCTCCAAATCAACGTGTCGCTAGGCCTACCTCGGGCACAACGAGGCTCCCAAATTAGGACACGGATTTACATTCCCGCAATACGTGTTTAAATACTGCAAACATTTTAAGAATCCTTACTGACTTGTTTACCTTTTGTCTTTCTTTATTTTTTATTATTCCCTTCCCCTAAGGTTGGTTCGCACATATAGGCATCATCAGCATATCACACCAGATCTAGAGGCCCTCCACCTCCTCCTCCTCCGAGTAATCCGAAAAGCAGAGGAAAAGCTAAGATGGATGATTTGAGTGGTATCTGAAAAGAAAATGCAGAGAATATTGAAACTTCAGACGTTCGGAGTACTCCGGCCTAGAATGATTTGGTCCTACGATTGGACCAGAAAATACTGGAGTTACAAGGAGAACTTGAGCAAGTCCGTAACTTGGCAAACCTCTCCCTCACTCTGAACGTCCCAGACGTTAACCAATAAAATGCTCAAAACCCAGCACCTCCTCAAAATACGCCAAACCAATGTCCATAAAATCCTCCCGCACCCCATTAATACGCCACACCACCTCAAAATCCCAATCCTCTACCGGTACCAACTCTTCCAAACACCATCATCAACCAACCCAGTACCCACAAACCACTACCTATCACACTCTTTAGAACATACCACAACCTATTCCCGATCCTCAAAACTCGACCAACGACCACCACTACACCCAAATCCCTGTCACGCACCAAAACAACCCCATATATGTGGAAACCCTACCTCACTCCACTCAACCAATCTCCTATACACCAGAATCCCCTGAGAAATCAAGAACATGGCCGAGGAGCTCAAGAAGTTGACAAGTCGAGTTCAGGGTGTTGAAGGAGGTAAAGGGATAAAAGGTCTGAACTACGAGGATTTATGCATACAACCAGATGTGGACTGCTGGAGGGTTACAAACCTCTTAAGTTCGAAATGTTTGACGGAACGGGTGATCCCAAGGTTCATTTAAGAACTTATTGTGACAAGCTCGTGGGGGTCAGAAAAGATGAAAGGATTCGAATGAAGCTCTTTATGAGAAGTCTTACCAGAGATGCCCTGTCTTGGTACGTAAGCCAGAATCCTAAGAAGTGGGCCAATTGGGTGAGTATGGCATTAGATTTTATGGACCGATTCAGGTTTAATACGGAGAATGCACCGGATGTATTTTATATCCAGAACCTAAAGAAGAAGCCAACTGAGACCTTCCGCGAGTATGCTACTCGGTGGAGGTCAAAAGCAGCTAAGGTCAAACCAGCATTAGACGAAGAACAGATGAACAAGTTCTTTGTCAGGGCACAGGACCACAGTATTATGAAAGGCTAATTGTTATTGAGAATCATAAGTTCTCCGATATCATCAAACTCAGAGAAAGGATTGAAGAGGGTATTAAAAGCGGGATGGTGACAAATTTTGAGGCACTGCAGGCCACGAACAAAGCATTGCAATCAGGTGGCATATCGAAGAAGAAAGAAGTAGGGGCAGTAATGGTGGCCCAAGGCCCAAAATCTCCACTCATGTACCAAACACCTTTACCTGCATACCAACCCTCACCTCCCAGATATTCTCAACCCGCCACCACCTATCACACTTATAACACCCAACCAGCCTATTACCATTCACCTCCAACTCATCCAAATTACCATAAACCCCGACCTAATTTTGATCGCAAACCACCCATACAGTACACTGCCATTGCTGAACCCATCAACCAGCTGTATGAAAGGTTGAAGGTTGCTGGTTATGTCACCCCTATTCCTGTTGTGGCAATGGAGAATTCATCTCAATGGGTCAACCCGAATAAAATCTGTGCATATCATTCTGGTATGAAAGGGCACACTATTGACGAGTGCCGGACATTGAAAGATAAGATCTAAACATTGTTTGATAATAAGGCCATACAAGCGAAGGAAGCTGCACCAAACGTCCGCAACAATCCTCTTCTAGATCATAGGGGCGAAGGGATCAATGTGATAGAAATTGACGAGGAGTGGGATCCCGAGGGATCAATTGGACTTATCAAAGAGGGTGACGATCCTAAGAAGCCCGCAGTCACACTCAACCCTATTATGGTGCAGGTACAGCCGCCAGTTGAGGTTGAGGTAACCGCATTGGTTCCATTCGAGGTAGAAGTAATACCACCTGCAGCCACACCTGTTCCATTTGAGGTATAAGTGGTCACACCTTTCATAGTGACAGTAGTAACCACACCTCCTTTCAAGTTCAACGCCATACCTTGGGATAATGTTGCCGAAGCTAGGCGAAAGGGAAAAACAAAGATGGAAGATCTGGTGCCGCATAAGGGATGACCAGAACTGGAAGGGTCATACACCCGAAAATTTGGGAGGATCAAGAAAAGAGGATGCTACCAAAAAATCTGTCATTGAAACTGGACCAGACAATCTTTGGAGGAAAGTATAGGTGAGAGAATACTCTGTCGTCGATCATTTAAACAAGACTCCTGCCCAGATATCCATCATGTCGCTATTGCAAAATTCGAAGGCGCATAGGAGTGCTCTGATGAAGGTATTAAATAAAACTTATGTGCCCAACAATATCACCAGTGGAGAGATGGCCAACATGGTAGGGCAAGTACTGGAAAGTCACAAGATCACCTTCCACGAAGATGAACTACCACCTGAAGGATTAAGCCACAACAGGGCATTACATATCACAGTACAGTTCGAGGACAAATTCTTTGCCAGGGTCTTAATAGATGGGGGTTCGAGCCTCAACATTTGTCCATTAACTACTCTGAAAAGGTTGGGCAAAGATTTCCATGAGATACGGGCAGGAAGTATGAATGTGAAAGCATTTGATGGGTCTCAAAGGGCCACAATTGGGGAGATTAACCTTTGTCTGCAGATGGGACCAACTTGGATGTTGAGTTCCAAGTACTAGACATATCAGCTACGTACAATCTTCTATTGGGACAACCTTGGATACATGCCGCTGGGGTTGTGGCTTCCACACTACACCAGGCCGTGAAATTTGAATGGAACCATCAGGAGGTAATTATTAACGGAGATGGAAGTAACCCCATTTGCACCAATCAAACTATCCCAGTTATCGAGAATAGAAGAAGACTTGGTGGAGAAACTTATCACCACATTAAGCATGTCAACGCAATTGAGAAGGACAAGTGGTGGAGTAACAAAATAGAAAGCATACTGGCATGGTCTGGGTATGAACCCGACAAAGGGCTTTGGAAGAAACTCCAGGGCATTACCAAACCAATACAGTTGAAGCAACACGGCACAACTTTCGGGCTGGGATATCCATACACCTAGCAAGAATATAATGATTGGTCGCCACCATGGCGTGGTCCTTATTACCCTCTCGAGCAGCCAGTGCCACATCTGAGTCAGACTTTTCACCAGGCCGATACAATATGGGAATCTGCAGAGGAAGAAGCCTTGGTTGGGTTGAGAAATTTGTTCCTAGAAGGCGAGAATATGGATTGCAATGTGATAGTTAAGGAAGAGGAGGAAGAAGGCCTCACGATTCAAACTGTGGAGAAGGGAGTTGTTCTCAAGAATTGGACTGCCATACCATCCCGTGCACGCCGAGTTCCTGGGTAGCTTGGCAATTAGCCTGATTCGTTTTAATAGCCATGCTAGGCATTTACGATATTTTCAGTAATTTTGTTTTAAAGACGCATTTTGTTTCGAAATAATTGTTCGAGCCATCGAGTCGTACTTGTTTTGGATATTTTCAATTCTAATTAATGCATTGCTATTTATTATTCATTATTATCTTTCACATTTTTCTTCTACAGCATTATTATTACTTTTCCTGATGAACCGATGACTGTGACATGTAACGAGACAACGCAACATAAGGATATTGACTCAGAAGAAGAGGATGAAATACCTGAGAAAGTTGTCAGAGAAGTTGAGAATTTTGAGAACAAACCTAAGTCCAACCTGGACGAAACCGAAGCAATCAATTTGGGAGATTCCGAAATCGTCAAAGAGACTCGCATAAGCATTCACTTGTCATCGTCAAAGAAGGAAGAATACACTCGTTTCCTGAAAGAATATGAGGATATTTTTGCATGGTCATATGATGACATGACCGGTCTGAGCACATCCACAGTGGCTCATAAGTTTCCCACCAACCCAATGTGTCCCACAGTGAAGCAGAAACTCAGAAAGTTCAAACCAGACATGAGTCTGAAAATCAAGGAGGAAATCACTAAGCAGTTCAAAGCCAAAGTCCTCAGGGTAGTTGAGTACCCAACCTGGTTAGCCAACATTGTACCGGTTCCAAAGAAAGATAGGAAAGTTAGGGTGTGCGTTGACTATCGGGATTTAAACAGAGCAAGTCCCAAGGACGATTTTCCACTTCCAAATATACACATCTTGATCGATAATTGCGCCAAGCATGAACTCCAATCCTTTGTAGATTGCTTCGGGGGTTATCACCAGATCTGGATAGACGAAGAAGACGTAGAGAAAATAACCTTCATTACACCGTGGGGAGTGTACTGCTGCAAAATGATGCCATTCGGTCTAAAGAACGCTAGAGCTACCTACATGAGAGCCATGACGACCATCTTCCATGATATGATACACAAGGAAATAGAGGTGTATGTTAATGACGTCATCATCAAATCCAAGAGGGCCGCAAATCACATAGCAGACTTGAGAAAGTTCTTTGACGGGCTAAGGAGGTACAATCTAAAACTGAACCCCGCAAGATGTGCATTTGGGGTTCCCGCAGGAAAGCTGTTGGGATTCATTGTCAGCCGCCGAGGAATCGAGTTGGACCCGTCCAAAGGCTATCCAAGAATTACCACTACCAAAGAGCAAAAAGGACGTGATGAGATTCCTAGGATGCCTCAACTACATCATCCTCTTCATAGCACAGTCCACGGTAATATGTGAACCCATCTTCAAAATGTTGAGGAAAGATGCTGAAACTAGTTGGACCGAAGATCGTCAGAAGGCTTTTGACAAAATCAAGGAATACCTGTCTACACTGCTAGTCCTAGTCCCGCCAGAACTTTGGAGACCTTTGCTACTCTATCTATTTGTATTAGATGGAGCTTTCGGATGTGTTTTGGGACAACATGATGAGACAGGAAGAAAGGAGCAAGCCATATTCACGATACTCTCTACTAGAACGCACTTGCTGTGCTTTGACCTGGACAGCTCAGAAATTAAGGCATTAATTATGTGCCTATACCGCATACCTCATATCCAGGATGGACCCTCTGAAGTACATCTTTCAGAAGCCTATGCCAACCGGAAGTTAGCTAAGTGGCAGATATTGTTAAGTGAGTTCGATATCATCTATGTAACTCTGAAGGCGGTTAAAGGACAAGCATTGGCAGACCATCTTGCTAAAAATCGTGGGAGGAGAATACGAACCATTAAAAATGTATTTTCCTGATGAAGAAGTATCATTCATAGGAGAGGACATTCCTGAAGCCTACGACAGTTGGAGAATGTTCTTCAATGGGGCTACAAACTTCAAAGGAGTGGGCAATGGAGCAGTTTTGGTATCAGAAACAGGTTAACATTACCCGGTATCCGCAAAGTTTAAGTTTCCGTGCACCAACAATATGGAAGAATATGAGGCTTACATCATGAGGCTCAATATGGCCATCGATATAAATATACAAGAGTTGCTGGTAATTGGTGATTCGGATCTTCTGGTACATCAGGTTCAAGGGGAATGGGATACGAAGAACACCAAGATACTACCATACTTGTATCATGTGCAGGAATTGATAAAGAGATTCACAAAGATAGAATTCAAACATGTGCCCAGAATTCAAAATGAGTTCGTAGATGCACTGGCCACCTTTTCATCAATAATACAACATCCAGATAAGAATTTCATCGATCCCATCCCGGTGAGGATCCATAAGCAACCGGCTTACTGTGCTCATGTTGAAGAAGAAACGGATGGAAAACCTTGGTTCTACGACATCAAAGAATATTTGGCGAAAGGAGAATATCCAGAACAGGTGAACCATCCTCAGAAACGCACACTACGGAGGCTGTCCAATCACTTGTTCCAAAGCGGAGGGACCCTGTATAAAAGAACTCCTGATCTGGGGTTGTTAAGGTGTGTTGACGCAAAGGTGGCTTCCAGATTTCTTGAGGAGATACATGCCGGAACTTGAGGACCACATATGAACGGTTTTGTTCTAGCCAAAAAGATACTCAGAGCTGGATATTTTTGGATGACCGTGGAAACGGATTGCATCAGGTACATCCAGAAATGCCACCAATGCAAGGTACATGCGGACATGATAAATGTACCACCAAACGAGCTCAATGCAACAAGTGCACCTTGGCCTTTTGTTGCCTGGGGAATGGATGTCATCGGTCCGATCGAGCCCATCGCTTAACGGACACCGGTTCATTGTAGTGGCTATTGACTATTTCACAAAATGGGTAGAGGTTGCATCCTACAAAGCTATAACCAAGAAAGTCATCGCAGAGTTTGTCAAGGATCGTATTATTTGTCGATTCGGGATTCCCGATTCCATTATCACTGATAATGCCACCAATCTCAACAGTGATCTGATGAAAGCCATGTGTGAAACCTTCAAAATCAAGCACAAAAACTCTACATCATACAGGCCTCAAATGAATGGAGATGTGGAAGCTGCCAATAAGAAGATCAAGAAGATACTAAGGAAGATGATAGAAAATCACAAACAATGGCACGAGAAGTTACCCTTTGCCCTATAGGGGTACTGCACTACGGTCCGCACATTAACTGGGGCAACTCCCTATTTATTGGTTTATGGTACCGAAGCTATCATTCCAGCTGAGGTAGAAATTCCTTCTTTAAGGATCATACAAGAAGCCGAACTCAATGATGCAGAATGGATAAGGCGCCGCTATGAGCAACTAGCCCTCATAGACAGAAAAAAATAAATGCAGTATGTCACGGTGAACAGGATGTCCAGAGCTTTCAACAAAAGGGTCAGACCAAGACAATTCACACCGAGGCAGTTGGTGCTGAAGTGGATCTTCCCGCATCAGGATGAAGCCAAAGGGAATTTTTCACCCAACTGGAAAGGTCCTTACATGGTTCACCAGGTGCTAACAGGAGGAGCACTCATACTTGCAGAAATGGACGGAGATGTTTGGCCAAAACCTATCAATTCGGATGCAGTCAAGAGATACTATGCTTAGATTGTTTACATTTCTTCATTTGATGTAACTGAACTATGCTTGACCTGATTCCCGTTTAAGAGGGTATACGTAGGCAGCCCTGTGGGTTCGGTCATATCTTAATAAAATCTTCATTTTCCCAGAACCAGAAACTGGGGCAGAATTTTGAGAAGTATTCTCAAAATTCCGAGGCAGATCCAAAATACTTTGTTGCATGTAGAACGGCGACCCTCAAAATTCTGGTGCAAGGAAGTCGCAATGTCTCTAAAAGTGTTACAGTCATTAGTTCATCTAATTTACTTGATATTATATATCACTATGTTCCTAAATAACTCTATTTCATAAATATGTACATATTTTCGAAAACTTTATTTCTGTGACAGCCAGGTGTTACCTAGGGCAACTCAACAAGGCCTCCAGAGCAAAGCAAGGAAAAGCAAGCAAACAAAGGCACTAACCAACCTCCCCTACAAAACTCACGACTTTTCTTTGGATGCAGGCACGGTGAACATAATAGGAGTATTCGCAAATATACACATATTAATATCAATCAGGCCACCATACGCAAATATATCTCCAGCTAAGAAATATTCTACTCCTACTTGCTACTTGTTCACTACATAAGGCTAAGCACTGCCTTCCCTTGCATGAGACTAAGCCCTGTCTCAAATCTTGCATGAGGCTAAGCCTGCCTCCATATTTGCATAAGGCTAAGCAGCCTTCTCTTTGCATGAGACTAAGCCCTGTCTCAAATCTTGCATGAGGCTAAGCCCTGCCTCCGTATTTGCATAGGGCTAAGTATCCTTCTTTTTGCATGAGACTAAGCCCGATCTCAAATCTTGCATGAGGCTAAACCCTGCCTCCCTATTTTCATAAGGCTAAGCATTGCCTTCTCTCTGCATGAGACTAAGCCTGGTCTCAAATCTTGCATGAGGCTAAGTCCTGCCTTCCTATTTGCATAAGGTTAAGCACCGCCTTCTCTATGCATAAGACTAAGCCCTGTCTCAAATCCATGCATGAGGCTAAGCCATGCCTCCCTATTTGCATAAGGCTAAGCACTGCCTTCTCTCTGTTTGAGACTAAGCCCTGTCTCAAATCTTGCATGAGGCTAAGCCCTGCCTCCCTATTTGCATAAGGATAAGCACTGCCTTCTCATGGGACTAAGCATTGTCTCCCCCTGCATAAGTGTTGCTCTATTCTAAACTTTGCATTATCTTCCTCTCTCGGGGGCTAAGATCTGCCCCCAAACTCTGCACAAGGCTAAGCTTCACCTTGTTATTACCTTTGGTATCATGTCTCTGCATTTCATGGGCTGATGTATAGCCAATTTGTCCAAAGGCGTCATAGTCCGAAGGCATCATCCTCAAAGCTTGAAGACACCATGTCATGGCCTGAGAATCTCTCAATACTGCACATCATTATTCAAAGGCGTCATGGTTCAGAGGCACCATTTTCATGGCCCGAGAACATCATTTCCATGGCCTGCGAATCTCTTATCTCATGATTCATGGCCCGGGACGTCATGGTCTAAGGACGTCATCTTCACTGTCCAAAGACAACCTTTCATGGTCCAAAGGGAATTTGCATCATGTTTAATTTCTCGCAATAATCTATATACTCGCATGCATCGTGTTTTAAGTGTTGCAGGTAACCCAGGAAGTAACCGTTCTTTAAACAGGAGCAACCTTCGCTCCGATTTCCGCTCGTATCACTTATACTCTGCCATTTAACTGATTCCTATCAATTACTCGCCTTTACTCTGTGACCGTTCAGATATATGCCCTATGATACGTCCGTTACAATTCAGATTCACCATCATAACTCCGCGCAAACCCATATGATACCACCCTTCACAAACGAACCTTTTCCGAAACATAGTACCATTCCTATAACAATTCCACCAGTTTCGTTCACCAGTGGGTCCAGAACTACACATGGCCCGATTCCTGTAAAACCAGGGATATGTAGGCAACTCAGAGACCAGGGTGCAGCCTATATTTTTCAACACACCCCCTCCCCCCATTCGGTCAAAATCGGTCATCATTTCTTTACCCGACAACTCTTTCATCCTTCCCGGGTAAGAGGGGCAGATGTTGATACCCAATTTTTTTCCCATATATTTTTAATATGCAAAAAAGTGCACATGCATTTACAAACATGCACAAGCATCTCTATAATTTTTTCTATAATTTTAAAGGCTTTCAATCAATTTATTTCTCCATTTTTACTATACAAATGTCCAATAATTATCCCTCATATTATATTTTTATGATGATTTAATCATCTAAATTCATCATTTATGCCCAAATAGTGCTTAAATATTTTAATTGTATTTTTTATAATTACATTTGCATTTTTTAATCTAGAATTGCACATTTTTGCAATAATAGCCCAAGCATATGCATAATTACATTATCTATACAGAAAATGACCTTTTATATTTTTATAGTGTTAAGTAATTATTTTAAATCATTTTCATGCACAAATCACATTTTTATCATTTATAAATTATTTTATAAAATTATTTTATTAAATTAACTAGGTATTTAACATATAGCCTCTTTTTAATTTTCGGACCCATGACCTAATTTCCTCACCCGACCCAGCCCAAAATTTAATCCTGGCCGTTGATCTCAGAAGATCAACGGTCTAGGATCAATTTTCCTTTTTTAACTTAACCAAACGACCCTAACCCTAATCATTTCTTCCGCCCCGCCGCCCTTGAATCCTTCCTCCTCTCTTCTCTCTCAAACACTCCCCTAACCCTAGCCCTCCGTCACCAGAAACCCTTCAATCCATGGGGTTTCCCTTTGATTTTCGGCCCCATCCAGCCTCCCATCTTTACTGGCTATTCGATTTCTTTGTTGTTTGATGGAATCTCGAAGAGATTCAACACAGACTTGGCTTCGACTCTTCATTTTCTCGATGAACCTGCCTGTGTTCATCTCCATGTTTATGAGTGCTGTTATCTTCATGTTTATGGCCTAAACCTCTGGTTCCAAATCGGATTTTTTTTCTCACCTCTGTCATTTTTAAAAAAAAACCTAGTCACTTTCTACTCGAGTCTGTTCAGATCTCTATAGAACTGATATGATTTTGAGTTTATCTGATATTTCTCTTTAAAAATCTTCTGTTTCTTGTTATTAACCGATTTTAGCTTTTCCCTAAAACTAGGGTTTCATCTCCCTACGTTTCTGCAAAAGTTCTAAAAATATTTTAAGTGTTTAACTCTGGTTCTCCTTACTTGTTCGACTGATTTTCATATCTATGTTCTAATCCCTAGGGTTTCTAATAATTTCACTATTTGTTCTGATATTTGCCCGTGATTCTTTGGCCATGTCAATTAACAGAGGTTAACTGATTTTATTTTCCTAATTAGGGTTCGAAATTATATTTTCTGTTGAAATTGGTATTTCTCTGTGATTTTACTTATTTTTCCTTATTTCTGACTCATAATTGGTACTACTTGCCTTAATTAGGTTATTAGCCGGATTTCTGGGATTTGATTGTTTTAACCGACCCCTAGATTGCCTCTGATTTATTTGTTTACCTTATTAAACTTCAATCTTGCCTATTAATTGATTCTCCCTAATCTAAGTGATATAACCCGGATTCTATCGTGTTAATTGATTGGGTTTAGCCTTAATTAACTGGTTGAGTGATTTGCATACCTTATTTGTGAACTCTTAATTTTCTTTACCTTATTTGTTCTGCTCTGCTGAATGCTATATAACCTCACCATTTTGATTTTTTAGAACACACGAACACACATGGGAAGATAGAGAAACACCTACGCACATAAACTCTTACTCTTACTCACACACTCACAACTGTAGTTCTTTCTGTTACTCCTATTTACTATTCTGTCTAGTCGGCTGAAAGCCAACGCTAGACTCCGGGATTCCCCTTGCCTTCACCTTCCCGTTTGCTACCTCTTAACTGGTATGCCTCAATTTCTGTTATTATGCTCTCCTCTATATGCTATGTAGTCAGTTCATTTTGAATTTCAACATGCTTCTGTTTGCTCTGTGTTCCTGTTTATTGCTCTCTTAACTAGCATGCCTTAGTTCCTGTTAACTTGCCCTGTCCTATATGTTAGTATGGTTAGTATACTTGAGCATATTTCTGTTTGATCCATGGCACTTGGTTACCTGTTTCTCAACTAGCATGCCCCAATTCCTACCCTGTTTTTATGTGTTGATAATTTGCCTTAGCGTGTTCCTGACCCATTCATGGTTTCTGTGTACTTATTTCAAGAATAATGTGCTTTAGATTCCTGCTATCTTTTCTGTATGGCTGTCTGATTAGGACTTCAGCATGTTTCTCTCTGCTAAATACATGTCTATATGATTCCACCTAGTAATAGTTAATAGACTAAGTCAACTCCGGCAATGTGAAACCTTGTTTGACTCAAATGTGGCTCTTTTATGTCTATGATTCCAGTGTCCCTGTTTTATTGTGATCGTTTAACTACTGGTAACTACATCTGAGTCAATCTGCTTAAATATGTTTCTACTCTGCTTCTGTTCACTTTTTGAAAAATCAAACTGCTTTCTTTCTGAAACTGGCCCCGACCACTATTTTCAAACTTCTACTCTTAGTTATCTAGGGTCCTACCACCCCCAGTGTGAGCACTGCCTAGGGTCCATGAGACTCCTCTGAACTCTGACACACTGGTGCTGGCCTTCTAAACTCTTTACAAAGTTATTCCTTTGAAAAGATTCTGGTGTGAGCATTGCTCAGGGTCCCTGAGGCCCTTGGGAACTTTGCCACACCAGAAGCCCATTTTGTGTATCGAGGACTACCACTGGACATCAGACTTGCTTGAAGGCCTGGCTTCCAGGTTGACGTTGGGCCTGCTAAGGCTCCCTATAGTTTAATGATTTTTTTTTCTCATTGTGTAATTTATTCGTATTGATCTGTAATAATCCTTGTAAAAAACATATATGGGGTTATTAGTAAAAGCTGGGGGGCTTATTCTATATCTTTGCTTAAAACTTGGGTAGAAATCCTACCTATAGGATTATTGATGATTATGTGAGACTTATACTTGTTTAGAGATCATGTCTACAGGGCTTTTAATTGTCTTGTTCTGTACTTCACCCGTATGCTAGAAATTATGTTCATAGATTCTTTGAATTAGAAATCATGTCCACATAATCCATGCACATTTTATGCATTGGTAACCATGTCTATAGGATCTTGTCTGTTTGAATAACAATTTTCCTGGCAATGTGCTTAAAGAATTCTTCTTACACATGATTAATAGAGATCCTGCCTATAGGAACTAAAACTCACCTAGATACCATACCTATAGGAAATAAAATAACCAATTCTGCATATAGTTATCATGCCTATAGGAAATATTAGTTTTGCGCTTAGATATCATGCCTATAGGAAATAAGCGTAAAAACAGTTTCAACACTTAGATATCATGCCTATAGGAAATATATATAAAACCAGTCTTGACGCTTAGACATCATGCCAATAGGAAGTAAGTGTAAAAAATTAGTTTTCGTGTTTAGATATCATGTCTATAAGAAATAATGCTTATAATCAGTTTCAGCACTTAGAAAGCATGCCTATAGGATTTAAAAGATGAAATCTGCCCGTTAAAATCAATAACTGGTTTACAGCTTAGATACCATGTCTATAGGGTTCTACTCGACTATCACTTAGGCAAGCATGTAGGTTAATTAAAATTCTGGGTCTAAAAAACACTGTGATTGCTTGTTTGACATATGCCCGGATTCAGAGTATTAATCAGTAGGCAAACTGATAGGTACTCGTCTGCTCGCTTTAAAACTGCTATATATTCTGTTTTGTGCTCATTTAGATATCCTGTCTATAGGATCCTAAAATCATTTAAAAATTGGTTGTTTGAACAGCGTGCATTTGTTTGTCTATTTGTGGAGGTTAACATGAGCCCACTTAATTGCTCCTTATGTGACAGTCCTACTTGACTTTTGTTTGTCGCTTAGTTTTCTCCATTAAACAACATAGGTGAGTCTAGAACCACCTTAAATACAGGTCCTAAACATCTCCAGGGCCAGAGGTAAGGGACGGGTAGTGCACGCATAAGGTACGTACTGGATGTTATTAGAACACTTAGGTAATAATTGAAAAGGGGATGGTAATTGGGTAGTAAAGGAGATGATGACCTGTGCGCTTATGCTACGCGTAACACCTCAATTTGGGGAAGGTTACCGAGTATTGTATGGAAGTGATCCTATAGGCTAATAAACTTAGGACCCCTTTAATTCCCGTTTTAAAATAATCTCCATTTGTTTAAACTGCTTTATTTCCTTAAAGACTAATTCGCTTAAATTGAGTTTGGCGGGGACCCATCGTTGTGGACCTCGAGGGGTGCCTCTGGTGATATAAACTAGTACATGAGTTATTTGCTCTAGGTTCCCTAATGCACCTTAATCCGTTAGGTGGCGACTCTTCAAATCTCATACCCAATTCCCAAAAGGAAAAGAGTTGTCCCAAAATGTCGAAACCCGGACACCGCTAGGAAAAAGGGGGCGTGACACTGGGTATGCCAAAATGATAAAGGATCTAATGTCTCACAAATTAGACTTCCAAGACCTGTCCACTGTTACATTGACACAGACTTGTAGTGCAGTCGTGACGAGGCCCATAGCTGGGAAGTTATCAGACCCAGGGAGTTTCACAATCCCATGCACGATAGGCAGCTATGCTTTTGCTAAAGCATTGTGTGATTTGGGTGAAAGCATAAACTTGATGGCCTTGGCTATCTACAAGAGGTTTGCCAATGGAAGAGCAAGACCCACATCAATGTTACTACAGCTAGCCGACCGGACAGTGAAGAGGTCATCAGGTATCCTTGATGATGTATTAGTACGTGTTGGTAAGTTTGTGCTTCTAGCAGACTTTGTCATTCTAGACTGCCGGGTTGACAAGGAAATTCCCATAATTTTGGGAAAACCATTCTTGGCCACTGGGAGAGCTTTAATTGATTGTGAAACTGGAGAGCTAAAAATGAGACCAGATGATGAAGAGATAATATTCAATGTGCAGAAATCTATGCGGCAACCAAGTGAATTTGCTAACTGCTCTCTAATAGATGTTGTGGATGTGATTTTGGAGGAGGAAGATGAGACCTTGAATGCTAAATACCCTCTAGTAGCCCGTCTCATGAACTTAGATGAAGCAAAAGAAGAGGACTTGGCGGAGTGGGTACTGGCTCTTGAAGGCCAAGGGTTTTGGAAAAGGGAGCTTGAATTTGAGCCTTTGCACTTAGAAGAAAGGAAAACTCCTTCAGCTAAGCCATCGATAGAAGAGCGACCAAAGTTGGAACTGAAGCCACTACCACCTCATCTCAGTTACGCTTTCTTGGGACCTAACTCAACTTTACCTGTTATGATCTCATCTAGCTTGTTAGATGTGCAGGAAGAACAACTTTTGCAGGTATTAATGGAGTACAAGACTGCAATTGGTTGGACCATTGCAGATATTAAGGGTATCAGCCCAGCATTTTGTATGCATAATCTGAAGTGCAAGTGGTGAAGAAAGAAGTGATCAAGTGGTTAGATGCGGGAATCATCCTCCCCATCTCTGACAGTAACTGGGTCAGCCCAGTTCAGTGTGTGCCAAAGAAGGGCGGTATGACTGTAGTGCAAAATGAGAATAATGAGTTGATCTCAACACGAACAGTCACAAGTTGGCGAATCTATATGGATTACATAAAGTTGAATAAGGCTACCCGGAAAGACCATTTCCCACAGCCATCCATCGATCAGATGCTAGTTAGATTGGCAGGGAGGTCCCAATTCTGCTTTCTGGATGGATACTCGGGGTATAATCAGATCACTATTGCCCTGGAGGATAGAGAGAAAACGTCGTTCACCTGCCCTTATGACATCTATGCCTTTCAGAGAATGTTGTTTGGCCTATGAAATGCACCTGCCACATTCCAAAGGTGCATGATCGCCATCTTTACATATATGGTAGAGGAAATAATGGAGGTATTCATCGATGACTTCTCAGTGGTGGGGAACTCATTCGATGATTGCCTTATGAACCTAAGAAGAGTATTGAAGAGGTGTATCGAGACTAATCTGGTACTCAACTAGGAAAAGTGCCATTTCATGGTACAGGAAGGTATAGTCTTGGGGCACCTAGTGTCGAGTAAGGGCATTGAGGTTGACCGTGCAAAGGTTGATGTGATAGAAAAGCTTCCACCACCCACTTCCGTCAAGGCAATAAGAAGTTTCTTGGGACACGCCGGTTTCTATAGGAGATTTATAAAAGATATTTCCAAAATTGCTAACCCGTTGGGTAAATTGCTTGAAAAGGATCACCCTTTTGTGTTTTCTGATGACTGCATGGTAGCTTTTGAGGAATTGAAGAAAAGGTTGGTGACAACACCTATCATAGTTGCACCCGACTGGGAGTAACCATTTGAGCTGATGTGTGACGCAAGCGACTATGCTGTGGGAGCAGTTCTTGGGCAGCGGAAATATAAAGTCATGCATCCAATATACTACGCAAGTAGAACTTTGAGTGGTTCCACACTAAATTACACAGTGACCGAGAAGGAGATGCTAGAAGTGGTATTCGTATTTGACAAATTCAGGTCATACCTGATAGGCTCGAAGGTAATTGTTTATACTGACTATGCTGCTCTCAGGTACCTCATTGAGAAGAAGGAGTCAAAGCTGCACCTGATTCGATGAGTGCTACTGTTGCAAGAATTTTACTTGGAAATCAGTGACCGAAAGGGAATGGATAACCAAGTGGTTGATCATTTGTCGAGGCTGGAAGGAGCCGAAAAGAAGATTGAGGTCGAAAAGATTGTGGAGACTTTCCCGAATTAACAACTATTAGCCATGAGTCTTGAGGCAGCGCCATGGTATGCAGATATTGCAAACTACCTGGTGAGCGGTATTGTTCCCTATGACCTTTCCTTTATTCAAAAGAAAAAGTTCTTTCGGGATTGTCACATGTATTATTGGGATGAGCCTTATCTGTTCAGGATTTGTGTTGATAACATGATCTGGATATGTATCCCCGAGATAGACCAATCTTCTATTTTGCAGGCGTGTCACACGTCACCATATGGTGGCCATTTCGGGGGAGTAAGGACACCTGCGAAAGTCTTGGAGTCGGGCTTCTACTGGTTGACATTGTTCAAAGATGCACACTCATGGGTGAAAGATTGTGATGAATGCAACCGAACCGGGAATATTTCCCGCCAGCATGAGATGCCTATGAACCCAATTCAGGAGGTAGAAGTGTTTGATGTATGGGGAATAGATTTCATGGGGCCTTTTGTCAGCTCATATGGCGACAAGTACATACTCGTAGCCGTGGACTACGTGTCCAAATGGGTGGAGGATGCAACGCTCCCTACAAATGATGCAAAGGGGGTAATTGATTTTTTTAGAAAGAATATATTCACCCGATTTGGCACTCCAAGGGCAATAATCAATGACGGAGGCACTCACTTCTGTAATTGAGCCTTCTCAAAGTTGTTAGAAAAGTATGATGTACTCCACAAGGTTTCCGCCCCATATCATCCATAAACGAGTGGGCAAGTGGAAGTTTCGAACACAGAGATAAAGAGCGTTTTAACAAAGAATGTGAATGCTACAAGAACGGATTGGGCGAGAAAGTAGATGATGCACTCTGGGCCTATCGTACCGCTTTCAAAACTCCGATTGGCATGTCGCCATATAAATTGGTGTTTTGGAAGGCGTGTCACTACCATTGGAGTTGGAGCATAGAGCTTTGTGGGCATTGAGGCAGTTGAATCTCGATATAGAAGTTGCGGGAACAAGTAGAGTCACAGAGTTACACGAGCTTGATGAGTTTCGATACCACGCTTTTGAGAGCACAAGACTATACAAGGAGAGAATGAAGATGATGCATGACGAAAATATTCTTGAGCGGAGTTTTAAACCTGGAGATAGGGTATTGCTATACAATTCA
Source organism: Nicotiana attenuata (assembly GCF_001879085.1). Taxonomy (NCBI): domain Eukaryota; kingdom Viridiplantae; phylum Streptophyta; class Magnoliopsida; order Solanales; family Solanaceae; genus Nicotiana; species Nicotiana attenuata. Next base: position 77,055 of record NW_017671370.1, on the reverse strand, counting down.
AGATTGAGATTGTTTCCGGGCAAATTAAAGTCAAGATGGTCAGGACCATTTCGTGTGGTAGAGATTCACCCCACTGGTGCCGTAGAGATTGCTTCGGAAAATGACTCTTACACGTTCAAAGTCAATGGGCATAGGTTAAAACAATATTTGGGCATTGATGACGCAAAATTAGTGTCGGTGACTCATTTGCTCGAGCCACCAATGTTGAGCGAGCCTTAAATGCGCTTACCTGCGTCGTGCCGCGACGTTAAATCAGGCACTTCATGGGAGGCAACCCATAGTGTTGTTGTATTCGTCATGCCGTGACGTTAACTAAGTCACTCGTTGGGAGGCAACCCAATTTGTAGTTGATTTTTAGTGTAGTTAGAATTTTTCTTTTCATTTTTAGGTACTAACAAGTTTGCAGGTGATTTTGGAAAGTCGAGCAGGGCATTGTACATCGCCTGGTCCCCAGCAAACTAGAACAGGCATTAGGCCTCGCCCCACATGCCCCAGGCTCGCGTTAGAGCTGGCCTCGCTTGGGGTATAGCGAGACCCATCTCGCCTCAGAGCTCGAGGCGCCAGCCTCTAAGCTTTCCTCGCCAGGTAAGTATTTTTCTTTAGCTTACTTTAATTCTTTTCCCTTATTTCTTTTAACCCCTCCCTTAAAAACATAACTTAAACACCCAAACTCGTATTTCCTCTTCTCCTCCCACTTAAACTCACAAAACACTCACGCACACACACTGCCATCCCTCCCCTCCCAACCCCATTGAAGTCCAGCAAGTTTTTTTCCTCTTTCTTTCACTTGCAACAGCAGTTCAAAGGCAAATCACACATCTTGCAACATCTAAGGTATAATTTATCTCCTTTCTTTATCAATTTCGAGTTGGGTAAAGGTATGCAATTAGACACGAAAATTGGGGGTTATTCTTCATTGTAATATTGTGTTTGTGTGCCCAACCCCATGAACCCCATAGGAATGTTGTTGTTGTGGTAGTAAGAAACTCCCAAGCCGATTTGGGAGGGTGAGGCAATCCCTCACTCTTACGAACACCCCCATGGCATTAGTGCATGCTAAGTGTTTGTTATAATGCCTCAAAGGCATTCTTTGTCCCTATTGAAGCCCGAGTCTCCGAGATTATAAGACTAGTGCTATGGAGTCATGCACCACTGTAAAATCTTAAGTGTGGGGTGGCTCATCGGTAGCCCGAGGCTTCAAATTTGGAGGAAACAACCATGTGTCATTGCTTGATTCTCATGCTTAGATAACACGAGGTGAAGTCTGAGTAACCTCAAAAATTTGTGCTAATCAGGTGTTAAACTCTTAAGTGTGGGGTGGCAAGACCATGTGTTGAATGTAGTAATGTAGCTTAACTGATTAATGCTTACTTGTGTAGGACCGAATATGCCTCCAAGAAAAGACACAGGCGAAGGAAAAGCCACATCCATGGCTCCGGCTAAGGCTAAGGCTACCTCAGCACCTCCCCCGAAGAAGAGAAAAGGGGGGAAGCTACTTCCAATCAAAGTGAAGGATTGCAAGTTGTGGCAGCTATAGCAGCCACACGTCCAAAACCTCAAGGCCAACGGGAGTTTGGAATCAACAGCATACCCCAACATACTAAGGATTGGTACAGGCGTTTTAGGCCAAAACATGTACATCCGAAAGTTATCCATGAACACAGCCTGAAAGAAAAGTATCAGGCAATTTGGAGGGGCATCCATGAATTGGGGTTAAGATATGTATTCAAGAACACAGGGGATATTAATCTCAATCTAGCTCGGAAATTCTATGCAGGGTTTGATCCTCAGGATACTGAACAACTGGTGCCTATTCGTGGACGATTAAACTTTTCAGCCACAGCCATATGTAACTTTTTAGGTGCTCTGGATGTTCATGTGAAGCCATTGGACCACTTCATTCGCCATCCTACATATAGAGAGCCGAGACACACGCTTTGTGGTGTCAATTCTACGGCAGCGTGGGTACGGGATAAGGAAACAAATCAGTACAAGAGATTCCCCAAGAAGAATATGAGGGTAGAGGCTCTAGTGTGGCTTAAGCTGATAAATGCACGGCTTTTACCGTGCAATCATGACACGCTCATTAGCTATATCAGGCAATTTGGAGGGACATCCATGAATTGGGGTTGAGCTGTGTATTCAAGAACACAGGGGATATTAATCTCAATCTAGTTTGGGAATTCTATGCAGGGTTTGATCCTCAGGATACTAAACAACTGGTGCCGATTCGTGGACGATTGATAAACTTTTAAGCCACTGCCATATGTAACTTTTTAGGTGCTCCGGATGTTCCTAGGGATCCATTGGACCACTTCATTCGCCGGCCTACATATAGAGAGCTGAAACACACACTTTGTGGTGTCAATTTTACGGCAGTGTGGGTACAGGATAAGAAAACAATTCGGCACAAGGGATTCCCCAAGAAGAATATGAGGGCGGAGGCTCAAGTGTGGCTTAAGCTGATAAATGCACGGCTTTTTCCGTGCAATCATGACACGCTCATTAGCGGTGAGAGGACTTGTGCGCTCTACTTCCTCATGACGGGTCAAAGGGTGAATGTGGGTCATCTGATCCGCTACTAGATTTCTTTAGTCAGAACGAGTAAGAAGGTCGATCGAATGCCATTTTCCAATTTTTTGACTCGGTTCTTAAGACACGAGGAGATTGAGGAGGAGGCATAGTTTGACCACACCATTGATTATCCCCTACAACAAACGGACATCACTAGTATCTGGATGAAAGAGGAGATTGCCATGACATCTTTAACAGGTGCTGAGTGCAATGCTTGTGATGATAGTTTTATGGCCCATTTCTATGGGATGATTGATATGCAGTTGAGGATAGGGGGATGGCCGGCCACGACTGAGGAGAGGACCTTATTGGAGCAGCGCTACCCGCTCAATGCTCGTGCCCAGCAACTGGTTGGGATAGGTGATTGATATAGACTCCCCGATGATGAGGATATCAACACACCTAAGCAGTCCGAGGCTGAGCCAGAGTAGTCATATGATGAGGACGATGATAATGAGGAGGAGGAAGCACTGGATGAAGAGTGGATAGCCTCATAGGATGAGGACGCAGCTTGATCAGGGAGTTTTCTTACGCCATACTCATTTTTCTTGTTTTGTCAATTTGTGTATGCACTGAGGACATTGCATGAAATAAGTGTGAGGTGGGGACTTGTAAAAATTAGTCTTGTTTTAGTTATTTGTTTTTGGTAAGTGTCGTCTTAGTTGAGTTAATTGTTTTTAGTTATTTGTTTTTATTTAGTGTTCTCTTAGCCTTTAAAAAAACAAAAAAAAAAGCAACAAAAAAATAGAAAACTGGACTCTTCCCGACAATGGATCTCCTAGACAGTTGTTCTTAAGGGAAGTAAGTCTAAAAAAAATACCAAAAAGATTTTCTTGTAAGTAGTGTAGTAATTCCCCCTTGGTTTTTCTTTGGGCTGCGATTCTTTTCCACGGGTTATTAGTTGAACTGGGTGTAGTTAGTTTTACTTTTTAGGAGTAGGAACCACTAGGCTATGCATTTAATTGCAGCAATATCTCTTAGCTTTGTTATGCCTTGAGAAAAGTTAGTACTTTGGTTGTGACGCTTAGGCTCAGTCTTTGACTCTAGAATAAGTACCTTAAATCGTAGATTCTTAAATTTGCTTAACTACTTTGAATGGAGTGTTGTAATAAAAATCAATCCGGAGTGAGTTATGTGCCATGTCTGTGTGAGGTCTTGTATGTATTCTGTGCATTTCATTTGATATCTAGAACTTGCCCCGTCTGTGTGCAAAGTGAAATAGTAGTCTTGTTCAATATGAAAAGTGATATAGGCATTTCTTTATTGATCCAGATGTGTATAGTTTACCCACCTAAATGTTATGTATCGTAGTTAACCCCTTTGAGCCTATAATCATGTTTCTTTAGTAACCACATTACAAGTCGTACCCCTTTGTTTGAATCAACCATATATTTGAACCTTATTACCTCTCGTGAGCACTTGGATTATGATGAATTATGAATAAGTTAAAGTATGGGGTGGTGGGTTGGCTTTCGAGTGGAACAATTGAAATAAGGAGAAATGTGCATTGTTTTGAAACAAAGAAAAAATATGTCAATAAAAACCACTTGAAGAGAAAGAAAAGAAAAAAAATGATAATGGTCAGAGCGTTCCTGTGTGCTCCTAAGTTCTATAGCAGCGACGGGATAGATATTTGAGCAGGAGTCTTGTTCAGATGGTCGATGATTGAATACTCCCTTGCTTGTACTTTCCTCCACAGGTCATTTGGACCCGTTTCAATAATGGGTTGCTTAGTAGAAGCCTCCTTGCTCGATCCTCCCAAGTATTCGGGTGTATAGATCCTTCCCGTTCTGGTCATTCCTTGTGCGGCATCAGATTCTTCCATCTTTGCTTCTCCTTTTCGCCTAGCTTCGGCAACGTAATCCCAAGGTATGACTTTGGAATGAAAAGGAGGTGTGGTTGATAGTGTCACTGTGAAAGGTGTGGCCACTTCGACCTCAAATGGAATAGGTGTGGCTGCAGGTGGAGCTACCTCTACCTCAAATGGAACCGATGCGGCTACCTCAACCTCGACTGGCGACTGTACCTGGATTATAATGGGATTGAGTGTGACTGCGGGTTTCTTGGGGTCGTCACCCTCTTTGATAAGTCCAATTGATCCCTCTGTATCCCATTCTTCATCCATCTCTATCACATTGACACCTTCACCCTTGTGATTTGGGAGGGGGTTATTGCGGACATTAGGTGTAGCCTCCGTTTCCTGGATGATCTTGTTGTCAATCAAAGTCTGGATTTTATCCTTCAATGTGCGGCATTCGTCAATGGTGTGCCCTTTCGTACCGGAATGGTACTCACAAGTCTTATTCGGGTTAACCCATTGGGATGAGTTCTCCGTGGCCACAGCAGGGATGGGAGTGACGTAACCAACAGACTTCAATCGTTCGTACAGCTGGTCGATGGGTTCAGAAATGGTAGTGTATTGTTTGGGTAGTCTGCGGTCAAAATTAGGTCGCGGTCTTGGGTAGTTTTGACAAGTTAGAGGTGACTGAAAATGAGTTGGTTGGGAATTATATGTGTGATAGGCATTGGTTGGTTGGGAATATCTGGGAGATGAGGGTTGGTATGTGGTGGAGGTATTTGGTATGTGGGTGGAGGTGTTTGGTATGTGAGTGGAGATGTTTGGTATGTGAGTGGAGATTTTGGGCCTTGAGCTGCCATTACTGCCCCTACGTCTTTCTTCTTTGATATGATGCCTGATTGTAATGCCTTGTTCGTGGCATGTAGTGCCTCAAAGTTTGTTACCATCCCGCTCTTGATGCCTTCTTCGATCTTTTCACCAAGTTTGATGATATCGGAGAACTTACGATTTTTAATAACCATCAAACTTTCATAGTACTGCGGATCCTGGGCTCTGACGAAGAACTTGTTCATCTGTTCCTCGTCCAACGTTGGCCTGACTTTGACCGCTTTTGACCTCCAATGAGTAGCATACTCGCGGAAAGTCTCGGTGGGCTTCTTCTTGAGGTTTTGAATGTAGAAGACATCTGGTGCATTCTCTGTGTTGAACCTGAATCGGTCCATGAAATCAGACGCCATACTTACCCAGTTGAACCATTTCTTAGGATCCTGGCTGATGTACCAGGACAAGGCATCTCCCGTAAGACTCCTCACAAAAAGCTTCATTCGGATCTTTTCATCTTTTCCGACCCCGACAAGCTTGTCAAAATAGGTCCTTAGATGAACCCTGGGATCACCTGTACCATCAAACATCTCGAACTTGGGAGGTTTGTAACCCTCTGGCAGTTCAACATCCGACTGTATGCATAGGTCTTCATAGTTCAGACCTTCTATCCCTTTGCCTCCTTCTACGCCTTGAACTCAACTGGTCAACTTCTTGAGCTCCTCGGCTAAGTTCTTAATGAGCATATCCTTTTCAATAGATTCTAGTGCATAGGAGATGGGTTGATGGAGTGAGGTAGGGTCTCCACATATATAGGGTTGTTTTGGTGACCTGGAATTTGAGTATAGTGGTGATCATTGGTGGAATTCTGGGGTTCAGGAATGACTGGTGGAGTATTTTGTAGAGTGTGGTAGGTGTTTGGCTGGTATTGTGGTGGGATAGCTTGATTTTGTGGGGGAGTTGTATAATGGTGAGGTATGGGTGGATTCTGTGGGCGCTTGTTGGGTGTGCATTGAGGTGGTGCGGGGTTCTGAGTGTTTGGATGACTGATGTCTGAGACGCTAAGTGAGAAGGACAGGTTTGCCACATTCCGGACATGCTCAAGCTTACTCTGGAGTTCCAGTATTTTCTGTTGGAGCCGTGAAACTGCTTCATTTGGGGCCTGAGTACCCCGACTATCAAAAGTTTCTTTATGTTCAACCTGTGTGTTACTTTCCTTTCTGGCACCGTTCAAATCTTCCATTTTTGCTTTTCCCTTGCCTTTTGGTGGACTAGGAGGAGGAGAAGGTGGAGGGCCCCTGGATCTTGTGTGATAAGCTGATGATGGCAGTATGAACGAACCAACTTTTGGGGAATGGGAATAATCAAAAGAAAGAAAGAAAAACAAAAGGTAGCCAAGTCAGTAATGATTTTGAAAAGTTTGCAGTATTTAAACACATATTGCGGGAATGTAAATTCACGTCCTAATTTGGGAGCCCCGTTGTGCCTGTGGTAGGCCTAGCGATAAATAGATTTGGAGAAATTTAGTGTCAATAATTGCCTCATTTCACTAATGCGAAAATAGACTACCCAAAGCGATACTAAATAAAATAATGTCACTAATGGCACTTGGCCTTATTACATTTGAAAAGCAAGTTAACCTAATCCATTTGGTCCTATAAGGACCTTCTCTGGACTGGATGCTCCTGTCCATCAATTCCCCCAGTTCGCGCAGGTTCAGCAGTAAGAATGCCCGCGCCAAATGCCCTCCTTCGTTTCCCTTAGCGTTCTGGCAATCGGTGACTCTCTTCCTCATTGTCCCTTCTAGTTCCATTAGACTGTACTCCAGATACTCCAACCTTTTTCTGGATTTAACAGCCCTCTCTTTCCACTCATTGATCATTTCCATGTCGGCCTTATGCTGCTCCATATGCTCATCTTCGGACTCACGAATTCTCTTGTGCAATTTGTTGTACTTTACCTGTGCTTCGGCAACTTCGTCTATAACCCTGTTTCCTGGACCAACCCTTGGCTCAAAGATCCCCGCTATATTGTCATCCAACCATGAGGGGTAAAAGTATGTATGACCCGCATGGTATCGATCTGGCTCGATGGTATCCTTTTCCACGATAATCTTCAAGCTCCACGTGTGTTGTGCTTTATTCTTATATGGGATAGCGTCACCTTGAAAATCGGCTATAAAGTGACTCATCTTAGCGACTCGCGATACGACTTGTCTCCTGCCTGCCTGTCTCATAACCCTGAGGGGAGCATAAGGGTATATTCCCCTTAACCTAATAAATACTAAGTGGGGAGCATCCCTGGATCTGATGATGAACTCGTCGGTAGGGAACCGTTCGAACATCCATTGAACCTGTTCCTCAGTAAGATTGTTGAAAAACTGCACCCATCCTATAGCGTCCTTTGGTTGTGCAAACATGTCCGGAATATATGTCATTTTCTTGGGATGGTGGAAGGCTATATGATCATTCAACGGTCTTCGTGGAAACTCTTGAAGGTATTGACCCCTTTGGAGATGTTCTAGCAGCCAAACTTGCAGCAGCTAATTGCAACCCTCGAAAAATCTGAACCCCTTCTGACAGCGTTCCAAAGCCGGTACATATCTGCGATGATCATATGGACAATGGTATATGTCTTCCCCTCGATTCCGTCCATCATAGTTTTGGCCACCATGGCCAGCCTGGTGTGGATTGTGTCCCCTTGGATCGGGAACACTAGCAAGCCCAAGAAACACACAATGAACACAACGACCCTACGATGAATCCAACCCAAGGAGGTGATGGAGAATTCATCATCGAAGATACGGTAAGACCTGCTGTGACCGTATCGCTCATAGAGGAAATCGAAAGGTACATAAGAGTTCTTCAGGAACTCCAAGTCATCATTCTTCTTTAACCCCATCATTTTCAAAAATCCCCTAGTGGTGCAGTTTTCTTGTGCCAATAAACTAGGGCTATCCCAAGGTAGCCCAGCAAATCCCCCCGTCTCTTCCAAAAGAGGCGTCGTTTCTATGTTTCCGAAGCGGAACACAGCCCTTTCTTTGTCCCAAAACATGGTGGCAGCCTCGATCAACATTTTGTTTGGCTGAAGGTCCAACAAAGAAGGCAAATTTCCTAGGACTCGTTTCACTTGATTCTGGTCACATGAAGGAAGATCCCTCCACCAATCTAGCAAAAGTGAAGGTACGCTACTGACCATGCCGAACCGGGGGACTTCGTGCCTCATTTCTGCAAAACAAAAGATGGTTAGGCCCTTTCCCCCTCCAGGTTTGTCTATTTATACAACAATGATTAGCATATTGGCACTTACTTCTCCAAAGAAAACAAAGAGCCGAGTTAGTTTCTGGCAATAAAAGAAATCATAAATGCTTGGAAATAAGCAGTTAAATCCAAATAAGGGGGAGGGTGCACGGGATAAAGCATGCATAAGACTAATTCACACAAATAAGTTCGTTATGGTAAGAGCCTAAAATATCCCCAGCAGAGTCGCCATGCTGTTGCGCCCCCTTTTTCCTCGCGGAGTCCGGGTTTCGACATTTATTGGGAACAACTCATTTCCTTTTGGGAATTGGGTATTTGACTTTGAAGAGTCGCCACCTAACGGATTAAGGTGTGTTAGGGCACCTAGAGCAATTAACTCATATAACTAGTTTGCATTATTAGAGATTAGGGTAAGGGCTCGAAATAACCTTGAGGGGAAGGTGTTAGGCACCCTTCGCGGCCCACAACGGTGGGTCCCGGCCGAACTCAATTATGTGAATTAGTCATTTAACAAATAGAAAGTCTAAGCACACATATAAGGTACAGAAAATATGACAGGAAAGCAGCCTAAGCACATATGTATGATAAAGGAATTTTAAACAGTCTAAGCATACGTATGTAAATAAGATGAGGGAGGTCCTAGGTTTGTCAGCCTATAGGATCACATCTATACAATACCCGGTATGCCTTCCTCAAATAGTGGGGTTTCACGTGGCATTAGCGCACAGGTCATCATATCCTCTACTACCCAATTACCTTCCCCTTGGTCATAGCCTAAAGCGTTCTAGCAATTTTAAGATATATCCTATGCGTGCACTAACCGTCCCTTTACTTATATAGTCCGGAGATATTTGGGACTTCTAGTTAAGGTGGATCTAGACTCTCCTACAGTAATTAAAAGGAGAAACTCTAGGCGACATACAAAACATATAAGACTGGACCAAAGATAGAACAATTAAAAGGCTCACATTTTACCTCCACAGATAGAGCAAGTAAGTGCACGTCTCAAACAACAGATTTAAGACATTTGAGAAGAAGTCCTTGAACAGGATATCTAGGTGAGCATGACAAGTAGAGAATATGTAATGTTGAGTTAAAGGCAAAAGTGTTGAAGACCTATTCAGTTTGCCTACTGAATTTTAGAACCTTTTAAATCTAGGCAGTCACAATAAGCAAAGTAGTGTCACAGTATATTAAACCTTGATTACCTATAGGCTTGCCTAAGCGTGGATTAGCAGCAATATGTCATCTAGACATTAATGAAAGACCATAAATTTGAATTAGTAATTGACAAACAGATTTTGTTTATTTGAACCTATATGCTTGTCTAGGTGCAAAAGAATTATCACAGGCATTACAGAATTGGTTTCACACTTTTGTCTCTAAGAGTATGATGTCTAAGTATTGTTTTTATGCGTATTCCTTATAGGCTAGGTGACAATTGATTTTTTACGCGTTCAAACTATAGGCATGGTTTTAAGTGAATGCAGTAAAAATCCTAGTAACATGGTCTCTAATGCACAATGGGCAATTATTGAGCGTGATTATCAAGACATAATTGATAAATGACCTACGAACCAGATTTTTTAATGCAAGTAAGAGAATGCAGAATGGAAGTTTTGAACGGATAGTGTAGTGATCCTATAGACATGTTTTCTAATGCACATAACAATCTGGTAGGCATGGCTTCTAACTCGTACAAATAATCATAACAGTCTTATGATCTTGATTTCTAATGCATATAGATAATCATAACGGTCCTATGAGCATGGTTTCTACCTGATTCCCATAAAAGATATATAAAGGCCCCTCCCTTTTACTAATTTTCCCAATATCTGTTTACAAGAAATTATTGTTACAAACCAACACTAGTAATGAATTACAGAAGTGGAATTACTGCAACTATAGGGAGCCTGAATATAGGCCCAAAAGATACACCTGGCAGACCAGGCCTTCAACCAGTCCATAAATGCCATAATCTCATAGTTCACCCAACAGGATCCTGGTGTGTCAAAGTTCCCAAGGGCCTCAGGGACCCCGGGCAATGCTAACACCAGGAAAAACCTTCAAAGTAACCCTTTGTGAGCAAGCTTGGAAAGCCAACTCCAGTGTGTCAAAGTTAAGAGGAGCCTCAAGGACTCCTAAACAATGCTTACACTAGAGGAGCAAGACCCTAGGCGTTCTAAGAATAGGAGTAGTGTTTGAAAATAGAAGAAGTTTTAAGAAAATAGTTTAGAAGTAAACCGGGTCATTGCAGCACTCTGAAGTAAAGGTTTCAAAAATCAACAGCAAGTAGAAAACATGGTCACGAAGTTTCAAAGCAAAGATTCCCACTGCCCAGATTTAGCTTAATTCATTAGTTAACACTAGGTGGCATATAGCATGTTGAGAACAAACAACCACACAGAGAGGTGAGCAGGGGTTGGGGAGTCATATTGGTCATAAGAAATAAGCATGAATCTAGTTCATATGGATACACAGAAGTCTAACTAAAGCAGGAAAAAACAGATTGAGAGCAGGACACACATAGATTCAACCAGACAGAGGCCAGGCAGGTTATTGTAGTCAACATAGAAGCAAACATGTGATGGCAGTAGACACATAGGTTCGATCAAGACAGAAGAAAGGGCATGCTAATTATAAGGAATCATACAGGTTTAGTCGAATAGCATGAAGCATTCAACATAATTGAATGGCAACACATATGCTCACTAAGAACAAGAAGCATGAAACACATAGGTTTAGTTGAAGATAGACAGGCTGATCTAGAGGATCCTACTGGTTTAGTAACATAAAAGAGACATGCTGGGAATAGGAAGTACATACATTAAATTCATACAGAGGTTTGCATGATAGTAAAGTGGGAGCATACCAGTTAGAGAAGCAGAAGCAGAAAGTAAAGTAGCAGGATTCAACAGTCTAGTCATCGCTTTCAGCCGACTAAACAAATAGATGAACACAAGTAGCAGAGAGATGAGAGCAGAATTTGTGTGTGATTGTGCTTATGAACTGTTGTTCGTGTCCTTAGAAGAATCAGAATGGGAGTATATATATATATATATAGCACTTAGTGAGGTAAAAACAAATAAGGTAAGGATATGTCAGTTCATAAAACAAGGGTAATCGAATAAATCAACCAGTTAATTGGGGATTTAACCAATCAAATCATACAGAAAATATGGGAAAGACCCTTTAGAATAGGGAGAGCCAATCAACGGTACAAATTAGGGCTCAAATAAGGTAAGAGAATCAATCATACCATATACAACTTCTGAATCAGAATAATAGTTTAATTAAGGAAAATGGTACTAATTAAAGTCACAAATAAGGCAAACAGGCAAATCACAAAGGAGTACTGATTTGAACGGGAAAATATGATTGGAATCCCTAATAAAATCAGCCAAACTAATTAATTGAATGAAATAATCACATAACGGAAGAAAATTAAAGAAATCAGTGCCATAAACAGAAGTACCTAGGGTTTAAGCATATACACGAAAATTGGCCCAACCAGTAAAGGAATAAGCAGGTTTAACACTTGAAAATTAAGAAAAATCGTTTAAAGAGAACTTAGGACGAACCCTAGTTCTGAGAAGTCACTGAAATTGAATAATAATAAGGAATACAGAAGGTTTTTTCGAAGAAGATACGAAATAATGTTTAGAACGTTTCATATCTACAAAGATCTTAACAGACCCAATTAGTCATGAGATTAGGGTTTTGAAAATAACAGAGGTGAAGGAGACTTAGTCCAAAGTCATAGATTCGAACTGAAAATAGGAAGAAAATAGCACTCACAAATGATAACGGCCATAAGTAGACCTTTGAACGGTCTTTGAACCAAATCTGAGTTGGATCTTTTCAAGATCCCTTCATGCAACAACAGGGTTGAAGAACCAGGAGAGGCGGGAGGTCGGTAGAGGCCTCGAACCACCATGGAGTCTCATGGAATAGGTAGGAATCGAAGGGATTTGGGGTAGATTTTATGTGACGACGCTAGGGTTCGGGCGAGTCTCTGAGAGAAGAGGGAGACGAGGGATTCAAGGGCGGCGGGCGTGACAAATGAACCGGGTTAGGGTGGTTTGGTTGAATTAAAAATGGAAGGTCAATCCTGGACCGTTGATCTTCTGAGATCTACGGCCAGGATTTATCCTTTGGATGGGTCGGGTCAAGGACTAGGTCATGGGTATGGTTTAAATTGGGCTGAATTGAATTGGGTGTCCGATTTAACAGGGGTCATTTGTTAAATACCCATTTAATTGCTAAAACAATTTTTTATAATATAGTTAATGAATTATAAAAAATGATTTTCATGCCTATAAATGTTTTAAAATAACTACTTAATATTTTAAAAATATAAAAGGCTATTTTCGGATAAAATATTGTAATAATGCGTGCATAGGCTATAATTGCAAAGTAATTGCATTTGTAACCTAAAAATACAAATGTGGTTATTTGTGCAATAATTGAAACTTGGTACAAATGCAAATGATAAAATTAAGCCACAAAATTTTTATAAAACTATTTGTGAGGCAATCAGTGATTGTTTTATAAATAAAATACTGGGATAAATTAATTAAGATCTTTTAAAAATGCAGAAATTGTATGAAAAATACCAGTTGATGCCAATGCATAGTTTTGAAAATATTTTAGGGGAAAATTGGGTATCAACAGCTGCCCCTTTTTACCCGGGAAGGATGAAAGAGTTTTCGGGTAAAGAAATGATGGCCAATTTTGACCGAATGGGATATTTTGAAAAATAGAGGCCGAACTCTAGTCTTTGAGCTGCCTACATATCCCTGGTTTTACAGGAATCAGGCCATGTGTAGTTTCGGACCCAACAGCGAGCGGAAGCCGATGGAGTTGTTATATGAATGGCGGCCAGTTCCCACAAAGGTTTTTTGTGAAGGGTAATGTCTGATGGAGTAATCATTGCTAATTCGGAATGTATCGGATGTATTATAGGGCATATAGCTGGATATCACGGGGTAGGATGGGTAACTGATGAGAATCGGTTATGAATGTCAAAGTGAGAAATGGTAGAGCGGAAACCGGAGCGAAGGTTTCTCCTGTTTGAAAAATGGTTACTTCCGGGATCACTTGCAAACTCAAAATACGATGCACGCAAGTACATAGATTACTGCGAGAATTTAAACATGATGGAAATTCCCTTTGGACCATGAAAGATTGTCTTTGGACGGTGCGGATGATGTCCTTAGAGTATGATGTCATGGGCCATGGATTGTGAGGTATGAGATTCGCAGGCCATGAAATGATGTTCTTGGGCCATGAAAATGGTGCCTCTGAACTATGACGCCTTTGAATAATGATGTGCAAGTTTGAGAGATCCTCAGGCCATAGCGTGGTGTCTTCTGGCTATGAGGATGATGCCTTTAGACAATGACGCCTTTGGACAAATTGGCGATATTCAGTCCATGAGATGTAATAATATGATGCTAAAATCAAAAAGACAAAGCTTAGTCTTGTAAGGTTGAGGGCTGAGCTTAGCCCGAAAGAGGAGCAAATAGATAGTGCCGGAATAGAGCAACATTTATGCAAAGAGGGGCTATGTTTAGTCCCATGAGAAGGCAACGCTTAGCCTTATGCCGATATGGAGGCAGGGCTTAGCCTCATGCAAATGAAGACAGGGCTTAGTCCCATGCAAGATGCGGGACAGGGCTTAGTCCCATGCAGATGGAAGGGAGAGCTTAGCCTTATGCAAATATGGAGGCAGGGCTTAGCCTCATGCAAGATTGGAGACAGAGCTTAGTCTCATGCAAAATGCGGGACAGGGCTTAGTCCCATGCAGATGGAAGGCAGAGCTTAGCCTTATGCAAATATGGAAGCAGGGCTTAGCCTCATGCAGATGGAGACAGAGCTTAGTCTTATGGAAGATGCGGGATAAGGCTTAGTCCCATGCGGGTGGAAGGCAGAGCTTAGCCTTATGCAGATATGGAGGCAGAGCTTAGCCTCATGTAAGATTGGAGACAGAGCTTAGTCTCATGCAAGATGCGAGACAGGGCTTAGTCCCAAGCAGATGGAAGACAGAGCTTAGCCTTATGCAGATATGGAGGCAGGGTTAGCCTCATGCAGATGGAGATAGAGCTTAGTCTCATGCAAAATGCGGGACATGTTTTAGTCCCATGCATGTGGAAGGCAGAGCTTAGCCTTATGCGGATATGGAGGCAGGGCTTAGCCTCATGTAAGATTCGAGACAGAGCTTAGTCTCATGCAAGATGCGGGATAGGCCTTAGTCCAATGCAGGCGGAAGGCAGAGCTTAGCCTTATGCAGATATGGAGGCAGGGCTTAGCCTCATGCAAATATGGAGGCAGGGCTTAGCCTTATGCAAGATTGGAGACAGAGCTTAGTCTCATGCAAGATGCGGGACATGGCTTAGTCCCATGCAGATGGAAGGCAGAGCTTAGCCTTATGCAAATATGGAGGCAGGGCTTAGCCTCATGCAAGATCGAAGATAGAGCTTAGTCTCATGCAAGATACGGGACAACGCTTTGTCTCATGCAGGTGGAAGGCAGAGTTTAGCCTTATGCAGATATGGAGGCAAGGCTTAGCCTCATGCAGATGGAGACATAGCTTAGTCTCATGCAAGATACGGGACAAGGCTTAGTCCCATGCAGGTGGAAGGCAGAGCTTAGACTTATGTAGTGAACAATTGGCAAATAGGAGCAGAGTATTTCTTAGCTGGAGATATATTCGGTGTCTGGTGGCCCGATTGATAGTGATTTTGCTGCGTGTACCTATTTGCGAATGCTAGTGTTAAGTCAGATGTTCATGCGCTCAAAGAAAAATTATAAGTTTTGTAAGGCGAGGTTGGTTCGTGCCTTCTTCTGCTGGCTTTGCTCCTCCGTTCTGGAGGCATTGCTTGAGTTTCCATGGGTAACAGCTGGCTGTTACAGAAATAGAGTTTTCAAAAAAATGTAATTATTGATGAAAATAGAGTTATTTTCAGAAATCATAGTGAAATATCAAGTAGTTTAGATGAACTGATGACTGAAACATATTTCAGTGACATTACAACTTTTTTGTATTAGAATTTTGAGGGTCCTCCTCAAAATTCTGCCCCAGTTTGGTAAATGATCCTTCGGCCGTTTGCGAGTGACAAAACTTGTTGAACCTTATTCGGAATTTTGAGGATCCTTCTCAAAATTTTGCCCCAGTTTCTTAACCAATTTTTGACTTCCTGGAATGTGATGGCGTTGGCTGGACTTGCTCCGGAATTTTGAGGGCCCTCCTCAAATTTCTGCCCCAGTTTCTGGTTCTGGGGGGAAATGAAAATTTTATTGTGATATGACCAAAACCACAGGGCTGCCTATGTATCCCCTCTTAAACGGGAATTAGGTCAAGCGTAGTTCAATTACATCAGATGAAGAAATGTAAACAGTCTAAACATAGTATCTCTTGACTGCGTCTGAATTGATTGGTTTTGGCCAGACTTCTCCGTCCATTTTTGCAAGTATGAGTGCTCCTCCTGTTAACACCCGGTGAACCATGTAGGGACCTTGCCAGTTGGGAGAGAATTTCCCTTTGGCTTCATCTTGATGCGGGAAGATCTTCTTCAGCACCAGCTGTCCTGTTGTAAACTGTCTTGGTTTGACCCTTTTGTTGAAAGCTCTGGACATTCTGTTCTGATAAAGCTGACCGTGACATACTGCATTCATTCGTTATCCATCTATGAGGGCTAGTTGCTCATAGATACTCCTTATCTATTCTGAATCGTTGAGTTCGGCTTCTTGTATGATTCTTAAGGAAGGAATTTCAACCTCGGTGGGGATGACAACCTCGGTACTATAAACCAATAAGTAGGGAGTTGCCCCAGTTGATGTGCGGACTGTAGTGCGGCACCACAAGGGGGCAAAGGGTAACTTCTCGTGCAATTGTTTGTGGTTTTCTACCATCTTCCTTAGTATCTTCTTGATGTTCTTGTTGGTGGCTTCTACGACTCCATTCATCTGAGCTCTGTATGCTGTAGAGTTCTTGTGCTTGATTTTGAAAGTTTCACACATGGCTTTCATCAAATCGCTATTGAGATTGGCGGCATTATCAGTGATAATGGACTCGGGAACTTCGAATCGGCAAAAGATGCAATCCTTGACAAAGTCCGCGACGACTTTCTTAGTTACAGCTTTGTAGGATGAAGCTTCTACCCATTTTGTGAAATAGTCAATGGCCACTAGAATAAACCTGTGCCCGTTTGAAGCAGTGGGCTCGATTGGACCAATGACATCCATTCCCCAGGCGGCGAATGGCTAAGGGGAGCTTGTTGCATTGAGCTCATTTGGCGGCACTTTTATCATATCGGCATGTACTTGACATTCGTAGCATATTCGGACATACTGGATGCAATCTGCCTCCATGGTCATCCAGAAATAACCGGCCCTAAGTGTCTTCATGGCTAGAACAAAACCATTCATATGCGGGTCGCAGGTCCCAGCATGTATCTCCTCAAGTAGCTTAGAAGCATCTTTTGCGACACACCTTAGCAATCCCAAATATGGAGTTCTTCTGTACAGGCTTCCTCCGCTGTGGATGAAGTGATTGGACAACCTCCGAAGTGTGCGTTTCTGAGTATGGTTCGCATGCTCCGGGTATTCTCCTTTTGCCAAATATTCTTTAATATAGTGAAACCAAGGCTTCCCGTCTATTTCTTCTTCAACATGGGCACAATATGCTGGCTGGCTATGGATCCTTACTGGGATGGGATCGATGAAGTTCTTGTCGGGGTGTTGTATCATGGAGTACAAAGTGGCCAATGCATCGGCATGCTCGTTCTGAATTCTGGGAACATGCCAAAACTCTATCTTCGTGAATCTCTTTCTCAATTCCTATACGTGGTGCAGATATGGCAATATCTTGGAATTCTTGGTGGCCCATTCTCCTTGTACCTGGTGCACAAGCAAATCTGAATCACCGACTACCAGCTGCTTCTGAATATTCATGTAGATTGCCATGTTGAGCCCTAGTATGCAGGCTTCATACTCTGCCATGTTGTTATTGCATGGAAATCTAAGCTTCGCAGACACAGGGTAGTGTTGACCTGTTTCTGATACCAAAACCGCTCCAATGCCCACTCCTTTGAAATTTGCAGCTCCATCAAAGAACATCCTCTAACCGTAGTAAGCCTCAGCAATGTCCTCTCCTACGAATGATACGTCTTCATAAGGAAAATACGTTTTCAAAGGTTCGTATTCCCTTCCCACAGAATTTTCAGCAAGATGGTCTGCGAATGCTTGTCCTTTGACCGCCTTCTGAGTTACATAGACGAAATCGAACTCACTTAACAGTATCTGCCACTTGGCTAACTTTCCAATCGGCATGGGCTTCTGAAAGATGTACTTCAGAGGTTCCATCCTGGATATGGGGTATGTGGTATAGGCACAGAAGTAATGCCTCAATTTCTGAGCCGTCCAAGTTAAAGCACAGCAAGTGCGTTCCAACAGAAAATATCGTGCTTCATAAGGTGTGAACTTCTTACTCAAGTAGTATATGGCTCGATCCTTTCTCGCTTTCTTGTCATGTTTTCTCAAAACACATCCGAAAGCTCCATCTAATACAGATAGATAGAGCAGCAAAGGTCACCCAGGTTCTGGCGGGACCAGGAATGGCAGTGTGGACAGGTACTCCTTGATTTTATCGAAAGCCTTCTGACAATCTTCGGTCCAACTAGTTGTAGCATCTTCCTTCAACATCTTAAAAATTGGCTCACATATAACTGTGGACTGGGCTATGAACCGGCTGATGTAGTTTAAGCGTCCTAGAAAACTCATTACATCTTTCTTACTCTTTGGCGGTGGCAGTTCCTGGATGGCTTTGACCTTTGACGGATCCAATTCTATCCCTCGGCGGCTGACAATGAACCCAAGTAACTTTCCGGCAGGAACCCCGAATGCACATTTTGCGGGGTTTAGTTTCAGGTTGTATCTCCGCAGTCCGTCGAAAAACTTCCTCAAATCGGCTACATGATCTGTGGCTTTCTTGGATTTGATGATGACGTCGTCCTCATATACCTCGATCTCCTTATGTATCATGTCTTGAAAAATGGTAGTCATAGCCCTCATGTAGGTGGCCCCAGCATTCTTTAGACCGAATGGCATCATCTTATAACAATATACTCCCCATAGTGTAACGAAAGCCGTTTTCTCTGCGTCCTCTTCGTCCATCCAGATCTGATGGTAATTGGCAAAATAATTCACAAACGACTGGAGTTCACGCTTGGCACAATTTTCGATTAGGATGTGTATGTTTGGAAGTGGGAAATCATCCTTTGGGCTGGCCCTGTTGACATCCCGATAATCAACACAGACCCTGACCTTCCCACCCTTCTTTGGAACTGGCACGATGTTGGCTAGCCAAGTTGGGTATTAAACCACCCTGAGGACCTTGGCCTTCATTTGCTTAGTAACCTCATCCTTGATTTTCAGACTCATGTCAGGCTTGAATTTCCTAAGTTTCTGCTTCACTAGTGGACACGCTGGGTTTGTGGGCAACTTGTGAGCCACAATGGATGTACTTAACCCGGTCATTTCATCGTATGACCATGCAAAGATGTCCTCATACCCTTTTAAGAACTGTGTGTACTCTTCTTTTTCTGATGGCAACAAGTGGATGCCGATGCGGGTTTCCTTGACAGTTTCAGAGTCTCCCAAGTTGATTATTTCTGTTTCGTCCAGATTGGACTTAGGTTTGTTCCCAAAGTCTTCTACTTCTCTGACAATTTCCTCGGGTATGATATCTTCTTCTTCTTCCGAATCACTATCCTTTTGTTGTGTTGTCTCATTACATGTCACAGTTGTTGGTTCATCGAGACAGGAAATAGTAATGTTGCATAGATAAAGAAATGAGAGAAAAATGGTAATAACAAATATTGATTCATTGAAACATAAAAACAATTTTTTAACAACGTTTTTGGAATATTGGAAATATTATTTAAAACAAAATGCCAAAAGGGAAATCTTAGAAAATAAACAAAACAATGTTGTTCAGTTGCTACACCGGGACTCGTCGGGCCCTGGATGGTCTGACTGTCCAATTCTTGAGGAATGATCCTCTCTCTACAGCTCAGATGGTAGGGCCTTCCTCCTCCTCCTCCTCAACAATTACACAACAGTCCATATCCTCACCTTCCAAGAACAGGTTCTTTAAGGCTGGCAGCGCTTCATCCTCCTCTGATCCCCATATGATGTCGGCCCGTTGGAAAGTCTGGCTCAAGTGCGGTATAGGTTGCTCCAATGGATAGTACGAACCTCACCATGGTGGTGACCAGTCATTGTATTCTTGCCAGGTGTGTTGATACCCCAGCCCAAAAGTGGAACCATGGTACTTTGGCTGTATTGGCTTGGTGATGCCTTGAAGGTTTTTACCAAGACCCTTGCCAGGCTCATACCCTTCCCAGTTCATCATGCTTGCTATTTTGCCATCCTACCACTTATCTTTGTCGATTGCATTGACCCGCTCGATGTGATGATAAGCTTCTCCACCTAGCTTTCTCCTATTCTCGACCATCGAAATAGTTTGACGGGTGTAAATGGGGTTGCTCCCGTCTCCATGGATAATCACCTCCTGATGGTTCCACTCAAATTTCACTGCCTGATGCAAAGTTGATGCCACAGCCCCAGCGGCGTGTATCCATGGTCGTCGCAACAACAGATTGTAGGATGCAGATATGTCCAGCATCTGAAACTCGACATCAAACCACGTAGGCCCCATCTGTAGACAGAGATTAATTTCCCCAATGGTAGCTCTCTGGGACCCATTGAATGCCTTCACGTCCATGGTCCCTTCTCGTATCTCGTATAGGCCTTTGCCCAACCTCTTTAGTGTTATTAGTGGGCAAATACTGAGACTGGATCCTCCAATCAGACCTTGGTAATGAAATAGTCTTTGCATTGCACTGTGATATGCAGCGCCCTATTGTGATTCAAACCCTCAGGCGGCAACTCATCCTTGTGGAAAGTGATTTTGTGACTTCCCAATACCTGTCCCACCATGTTAGCCATTTTATTGCTTGTGATATTATTGGGCACATGTTCTTCGCTCAATACTTTCATCAGAGCGTTCCTATATGCTTCTTAATTATGTAGCAGCGACATGATAGATATTTGAGCAGGAGTCTTGTTCAGATGGTCGATGATTGAATACTCCCTTGCTTGTACTTTCCTCCAGAGGTCATCTTGACCTGTTTTGATAACGGGAGGTCTGTTAGAGGCCTGTTTACTGGACTCTCCCAAATGCTCGGGTGTATAGACCCTTCCAGTCCTAGTCATCCCTTGTGCAACACCAGATACCCCCATCTTGGTTTTTCCCTTTTCTTCTAGCTTCGGCCACATAATCCCATGGTATAGCCTCGGTGCTGAAAGGTGGTGTGGTTGATACTGTCACTGTAAATGGTGTGGCTACTTTCACCTCAAATGGAATAGGTGCAACTGCAGGGGGTGCTACCTCAACTTCAAATGGGATTGATGCAGTTGCCTCGACCTCCACTGGCAGCTGTACCTGCACTATAATGGGGTTGAGATTGACTGCAGGCCTCTTGGGATCGTCACCCTCTTTGATAAGTCCAATTGATCCCTCCGAATCCCATTCTTCATCCATCTCTATCACATTGACACCTTCACCCTTGTGATATGGGAGGGGGTTATTGCGGACATTAGGTGTGGCCTCCTTTGCTTGGATGATCTTGTTGTCAATCAAAGTCTGGATTTTGTCCTTCAATGTGCGGCATTCGTCAATGGTGTGCCCTTTCATACCGGAATGGTACGCTTAAGTCTTATTCGGGTTAACCCATTGGGATGAGTTCTCCGTGGCCACAACAGGGATGAGAGTGACGTAACCAGCAACCTTCAACCTTTCATATAGCTGGTCGATGGGTACAGCAATGGCAGTGTATTGTTTGGGTGGTCTGCGATCAAAATTGGGTCGCGGTCTTGGGTAATTTTGATGAATTGGAGGTGACTGAAAATGAGATGGTTGGGAATTATAATTGTGATAGGCAATGGCTAATTGGGAATATCTGGGGGATGAGGGTTGATATGTAGCTGGAGGTGATGGTTGATATGTGGGTGGAGGTGCTTTGTATGCAAGTGGGGAGGTTCGGTATACAAATGGAGTTTTGGGTCCTTGGGCGACCATTACTGCTCCCACGTCCTCCTTCTTAGATATACCCCCTGACTGCAATGCTTTATTAGTGGCCTGCAATGCCTCAAAGTTCGTTACCATCCCGCTCTTGACGCCTTCTTCGATCCTTTCACCAAGTTTGATGATATTAGAGAACTTATGGTTTTCGATAACCATCAACCTTTCATAGTATTGTGGATCCTATGCTCTGACGAAGAACTTGTTAATCTGTTCCTCGTCCAATGCTGGCCTAACTTTGGCCGCTTCTGACCTCGAACGAGTAGCATACCCGCAGAAAGTTTTGGTGGGCTTCTTCTTGAGGTTCTGAATGTAGAAGACATCTGGTGCATTCTCCGTGTTGAACCTGAACCGTTCCATGAAATCAGACGCCATATTTACCCATTTGGACCATTTCTTAGGATCCTGCTTGATGTACCAGGACAAGGCATCTCCCGTGAGACTCCTCATAAAAAGCTTCACCCGGATTTTTTCATCTTTTTCGACCCCGACAAGCTTGTCACAAAAGGTCCTTAGATGAACCCCGGGATCACCTGTACCGTCAAACATCTCGAACTTGGGAGGTTTGTAACCCTCTGGGAGTTCTACATCTGGCTGTATGCATAGGTCTTCATACTTCAGACCTTCTATCCCCTTGCCTCCTTCTACGCCCTATACTCGATTGGTCAATTTCTTGAGCTCCTCAGCCAGGTTCTTAATGAGCATGTCCTTCTCAACAGATTCCGGTGCATAGGAGATGGGTTGAGTGGAGTGAGGTAGGGTCTCCACATATATAGGGTTGTTTTGGTGACTTGGAATTTGAGTATAGTGGTGATCATTGGTGGAATTCTGGGGTTCCGGAATAACTGGTGGAGTATTTTTTGGAGTGTGGTAGGTGTTTGGCTGGTATTGTGGTGGGATAGTTTGATTTTGTTGTGGAGTTGTATAATGGTGAGGTACGGGTGGATTCTGCGGGCGCTTGTTGGGTGTGTTTTGAGGTGGTGCGGGGTTCTGAGTGTTTGGATGACTGATGTCTGGGATGCTGAGTGAGAAAGATAGGTTTGCCACATTCCGAACATGCTCAAGCTCACCTTGGAGTTCCAGTATTTTCCGTTCGAGCCGTGAAACTACTTCATTTGGGGCCTGAATATCCCGACCGTCAGAAGTTTCTGCATGTTCAACCTGTGTGTTGTTTTCCTTTCTGGCGCCATTCAAATCTTCCATTTTTGCTTTTCCCTTGCCTTTTGGTGGACTAGGAGGAGGACAAGGTGGAGGGCCCCTAGATCTTGTGTGATAAGCTGATGATGCCAGCATACACGAACCAACCTTTGGGGAATGGGAATAATCAAAAGAAAGAAAGAAAAACAAAAGGTAGCCAAGTCATCAATGATTCTGAAAAGTTTGCAGTTATTTAAACACGTATCGCGGGAATATGAATTCGCGTCCTAATTTGGGAGCCCTGTTGTGCCCAAGGTAGGCCTAGCGACAAATAGATTTGGAGAAATTTAGTGCCAATAATTGCCTCGTTTCATTAATGTAAAAATAGAATACCCAAAACGATACAAAATAAGATAATGTCATTAATGGCACTTGGCCTTATTACATTTAGAAAGCATGTAAACCTAATCTATTTGGTCCCAGAAGGACCTTCTTCAGACTGGATGCTCTTGTCGATCAATTCCCCCAGTTCGCGCAGGTTCAGCAGTAAGAATGCCCTTGCCAAATGTCCTCCTGCGTTTCCCTCAGCGTTCTGACAATCGGTGACTCTCTTCCTCATTTTCCCTTCTAGTTCCATTAGATTGTCCTCCAGATACTCCAACCTTTCGCTGGATTTAACAGCCCTCTCTTTCCACTTATTGATTATTCCCATGTCGGCCTTATGCTGTTCCATATGTTCGGCTTCAGACTCACAAATTGTCTTGCTCAATTTGTTGTACATTACCTGTGCTTCGGCAACTTGGTCTATAACCCTGTTTCCCGGACCAACCCTTGGCTCGAAGATCCCCGCTATGTTATCATCCAACCATGAGGGGTAAAAGTACGATGACCCATATGATATCGATTCGGCTCGATGGTATCCTTTTCCACGATAATCTTCAAGCTCCACATGTGTTTTGCTACATTCTTATAGGGGATGGCGTCACCCTAAAAATCGGCTATAAAGTGACTCATCTTAGCGACTCGCGGTACAACTTGTCTCCTGCCTGCCTGTCTCATAACCCTGAGGGGAGCGTAAGGGTATATGCCCCTTAACCCAATCAATACCAAGTGGAGAGCATCCCTGGATCTGATGATGAACTCGTCGGTAGGGAACCATTCGAACATCCATTGAACCTGTTCCTCAATCAGATTGTTGAAAAACTACACCCATCCTATAGCGTCCTTTGGTTGAGCAAACATGTCCGTAATATATGTCATTTTCTTGGGATGGTGGAAGGCTTTATGAGCATTCCACGGTCTTCGTGGAACTCTTGACGGTATTGACCCCTTTGGAGATGTTCTAGTAGCCAAACTTGCAGCAGTAAATTGCAACCCTTGAAGAATCTGAACCCCTTCTGACAGTGTTCCAAGGCCCGGTACATATCTACGATGATCATAGGGATAATGGTATATGTCTGCCCCTCGATCCCGTCCATCATAGTTTAGGCCACCATGGCCAGCCTGGTGTGGATTCTGTCCCTTTGGATCGGGAACACTAGCATGCCTAAGAAACACACAATGAATACAAAGAGCCTACGATGAATCCAAACCAAGGAGGTGATGGAGAATTCATCATCGTAGATACAGTAAGACCTGCTGTGACCGTATCACTCATAGAGGAAATCGAAAGGTACATAAGCGTTTTTCAGGCACTCCAAGTCATCATTCTTTTTTAACCCCATCATCTTCAAAAATCCCCTAGTGGTGCGGTTTCCTGGTGCCAATAAACTAGGGCTATCCCAAGGTAGCCCAGCAAATCACCCTATTTCTTCCAAAAGAGGCATCATTTCTATGTTTTCGAAGCGGAACACAACCCTTTCTTTGTCCCAGAACACGGTGGCAGCCTCGATCAACATTTTGTTTGGGTGAAGGTCCAACAAAGAAGGAAAATTTCCTAGGACTCGTGTCACTTGATTCTGATCACATGAAGGAAGATCCCTCCACCAATCTAGCAAAAGTGAAGGTACGCTACTGACCATGCCGAACCGGGGGACTTCGTGCCTCATTTTTGCAAAACAAAAGATGGTTAGGCCCTTTCCCCCTCCAGGTTCGTCTATTTATACAATAATGATTAGCATATTGGCGCTTATTTCTCCAAATTAATGCACAAAATCGTGGTTGCGTCCGTTGGGATTATGGAAAACCCGATGGACTTCTGGGTGAGGCTTGTCTTAAAGGGTCATTATGCAGACGACATATTAACCCGGCTAGGTTCGACCATGATGCATGCACAATTGATTAGAGTAGGGTTACTATAGAGGTCTAGACTAGGACCCTCAAGCGGACAACTTGAGGGGGAAAGGCACGAAACCGTCGAGCGCACCGCTGATCGACTAGTTTTACTGCAAATACGCCTTTCCAAATTTAAAAGGGTGATATATAGGAAGAGCGCAAACACTCATCAAGCGTTGCTATAGGATTGATTACGCACGAGTGGAATATGATGTTGAGCATGATTTGTGCAACAATAAATAGCATGTTGTCAAGTATTTGCACGTTAAAAACGATAAATGCGGTATTTAAATAATTGAAAGATAGTTACAATAGGAAAACAAGGAAACAAGTTAGTTTCAGGCAATAAAAGAATCATAAATGCTTGAAAATAAGCAATTAAATCCACATAAGGGGGAAGGGAAAGGTCGTATCAACAAAAGAAAGCATGCTTGGAACTAATTCACGAAAACTAGTTCGTTATGGTAAGAGCCTAAAATATCCCCAGCAAAGTTGCCATGCTGTCGCGCCCCCCTTTCGACATTCATTGGGAACAACTCGTTTCCTTTTGGGAATTAGGTATTTGAAGAGTCGCAACCTAAAGGATTAAGGCGTGTTAGGGCACCTAGATCAATTAACTCATATAACTAGTTTGCATTACCAGAGATTAGGGTAAGGGCTCGAAATAACCTTGAGGGGAAGGTGTTAGGCACCCCTCGTGGTCTAAAACGGTAGGTCCCGGCCGAACTCAATTATGTGAATTAGTCATTTAACAGATAGGCAGTCTAAGCACACATTTGCAAATAAAGGAAGTTTAACAGATAGGCAGTCTAAGCACACATATATAAATAAAGGAAAGTTTAACGGATAGGCAGTCTAAGCACACATATGTAAACAAAGGAAGTCTAACGGATAGGCAGTCTAAGCACACATATGTAAATGAAGGAAGTCTAACAGATATGCAGTCTAACCACACATATGTAAATAAGGTGAGGGAAGTCCTAGGTTTGTTGGTCTATGGGATCACATCTGTACAATACCCGGTAAGCCTTCCTCAAATAGAGGGGTTAGACGTGGCATTAGCGCACAAGTCATCATATCCTCTTTTGCCCAATTACGCTCCCCTTGGTCATAGCCTAAAGCGTTCTAGCAATCTTAAGATGTATCCTATGCGTGCACTACCCATCCCTTTACTTATATAGTCCGGAGGTATTTGGGACTTCTAGTTGAGGTGGATCTAGACTCTCCTACGGTAATTGAAAGGAAAAACTCAAGGCGACATACAAAACATAGAAGACTGGACCCAAAGATAGAACAATTAAAAGACTCACATTTTACCTCCACAGATAGAGCAAGTAAGTGCACGTCTCAAACAACATATTTTAGATATTTGAGTAAAACGCCCTAGAACAGGATATCTAGGTGAGCATGACAAGCAGAGAATATTCAATGTTGAGTTAAAGGCAAAAGTGTTGAAGACCTATTCAGTTTGCCTACTGAATTTTAGAACCTGTTAAATCTGGGCAGTCCCAATAAGCAAAGCAGTTTCACAGTTTATTAAACCTTGATTACCTATAGGCTTGCCTAGGCGTGGATTAGCAGTAACATGTCATCTAGACATTAATGAAAGACCATAATTCTGAATCAGTAATCGTCAGATAGATTTTGTTTATTCGAACCTATATGCTTGTCTAGGTGCTGAAGAATGATCACAGGCGTTACAGAATTGGTTTCACACTTTCATCTCTAAGAGTATGATCTCTAAGTATTGTTTTTTTGTGTATTCCTTATAGGCTAGGTAACAACTGATTTTTTACGCGTTCATACTATAGGCATGGTTTTAAGCGAATGCAGTAAAAATCCTAGTAACATGGTCTCTAATGCACATAGAGCAGTTGTTGAACGTGATTATCAAGACATAATTGATAAATGACCTACGAACCAGATTGTTTAATGCAAGTAAGATAATGCAGAATGGTAGTTTAGAACGGATGGTGTAGTGATCCTATAGACATGTTTTCTAATGCACATAACAATCTGGTAGGCATGGCTTCTAACTCATAAAAATAATCATAACATTCCTATGAGCATGGTTTCTAATGCATATAGACAATCATAACGGTCCTATGAGCATGGTTTCTACCCGATTCCCACAAAAGATATATAAAAGTCCCTCCCTTTTACTAATTTCCATATATCTGTTTACAAGAAATTATTATTACAAACCAACACTAATAATGAATTACAGAAGTGGAATTACTGCAACTATAGGGAGTCTGAATATAGGCCCAAAAGATACACCTGGCAGACCAGGCCTTCAACTAGTTCATAAATGCCATAACCTCACAGTTCACCCAACAGGATCCTGGTGTGTCAAAGTTCCCAAGGGCCTCAGGGACCCCGGGCAATGCTCACACCAGGAAAAACCTTCAAAGTAACCCTTTGTGAGCAAGCTTGGAAAGCCAACTCCGGTGTGTTAAAGTCCAGAGGAGCCTCAGGGACTCCTAAGCAATGCTTACACTAGAGGGGCAAGACCCTAGGCGTTCAAAGAATTAGAGTAGTGTTTGAAAATAGAAGAAGTTTTAAGAAAATAGTTTAGAAGTAAACAGGGGCATTGCAACACTATGAAGCAAAGGTTTCAAAAATCAAACAGCAAGCAGAGAACATGGTCACGAAGTTTCAAAGCAAAGATTCCCACTGCCCAGATTTATCTTAA
Organism: Nicotiana attenuata; assembly: GCF_001879085.1. Lineage (NCBI taxonomy): Eukaryota > Viridiplantae > Streptophyta > Magnoliopsida > Solanales > Solanaceae > Nicotiana > Nicotiana attenuata. Next base: position 49,348 of record NW_017671370.1, on the reverse strand, counting down.
TTCATTAGTTAACACTAGGTGGCATATAGCATGTTGAGAACAAACAACCACACAGAGAGAGGAGCAGGGGTTGGGGAGTCATATTGGTCATAAGAAATAAGCATGAATCTAGTTCAATGGATACACAGAAGTCTAACTAAAGCGGGAACAAACAGATTGAGAGCATGACACACATAGATTCAACCAGACAGAGGCAGGCAGGTTATTGTAGTCAACATAGAAGCAAACATGTGATGGCAGTAGAAATATAGGTTCGATCAAGACAGAAAAAGGGCATGCTAATTATAAGGAATCATACAGGTTAAGTCGAATAGCAGGAATCGTGCAACATAATTGAATGGCAATACATATACTTACTAAGAACAAGAAGCATGAAACACATAGGTTTAGTTAAAGATAGACAGGCTGATCTAGAGGATCCTACTGGTTTAGTAACATAAAAGAGCAATACTGGGAATAGGAAGTACATAAATTAAATTAATATAGAGGTTTGCATGATAGTAAAGTGGGAGCATACCAGTTAGAGAAGCAGAAGTAGAAAGTAAAGTAGCAGGATTCAAATGTCTAGTCCTGAATTTCAGCCGACTAAACAAACAGATGAACACAAGTAGCAGAGGCACGAGAGCAGAATTTGTGTGCGAGTGTGCTTATGAACTGTTGTTCGTGTCCTTAGAAGAATCAGAATGGGAGTATATATAGCACTTAGTGAGGTAAAAACAAATAAGATAAGGATATGTTAGTTCATAAAACAAGGGTAATCGAATAAATCAACCAGTTAGGGGATTTAACCAATCAAATCATATAGAAAATCTGGGAATGACCCTTTAGAATAGGGAGAGCCAATCAACGGTACAAATTAGGGCTCAAATAAGGTAAGAGAATCAATCATACCATATAAAACTTCTGAATCAGAATAATAGTTTTAATTAAGGAAAATGGTACTAATTAAAGTCACAAATAAGGCAAACAGGCAAATCACAAAGAAGTACTAATTTGAACGAGAAAATATGATTAGAATCCCTAATAAAATCAGCCAGAATAATTAATTGACAGAAATAAACACATAACGAAAGAAAGATTGAAGAAATCAGTGCCATAAATAGAAGTACCTAGGGTTTAAGCATATACACCAAAATTGGCCTAACCACTAAAGGAATAATCAGGTTTAACACTTAAAAAAAAATTATGAAAAATCGTTTGAAGAGAACTTAGGACAAACCCTAATTCTGAGAAGTCACTGAAATTGAATAATGATAAGGAAAATGGAAAGTTTTTCCGAAGAAAATACCAAATAATATTCAGAACGTTTCAGATCTACAAAGATCTGAACAGACCCAATTAGTCATGAGATTAGGGTTTTGAAAATAACAGAGGTGAAAGAGACTTGGTCCAAAGTCATAGATTCGAACTGAAAATAGGAAGAAAATAGCACTCACAAACGATAACGGCCATAGGTAGACATTTGAATGGTCTTTGAACCAAATCTGAGTGATCTTTTCAAGATCCCTTCGTGCAATAACAGGGTCAAAGAACCAGGAGAGGTAAGAGGCCGGTAGAGGCCTCAAACCACCATGGAATCTCATGGAATAGGTAGGAAACGAAGGGATTTGGGGTAGATTTTAGGTGACGACGCTAGGGTTTGGGCGAGTGTTTGAGAGAAGAGGGAGACGAGGGATTCAAGGGCGGCGGGCGTGACAAATGAACCGGGTTAGGGGGAGTTTGGTTGAATTAAAAATGGAAGGTCAATCCTGGACCGTTGATCTTCTGAGTTCAACGGCCAGGATTGATCCTTTGGATGGGTCGGGTTAAGGACTCGCTCATGGGTATTGTTTGAATTGGTCTGGGTTTAATTGAATTGAATTGGGGGTCCGATTTAAAAGAGGTCATTTGTTAAATACCCATTTAATCGCTAAAACAATTTAAAAAAAATAATTAATAAATTATAAAAAATGATTTTCATGCCTAGAAATGTTTTAAAATAATTACTTATTATTTTAAAAATATAAAAGGCATAGGCTATAATTGCAAAGTAATCGCAATTGTAACCTAAAAACAAATGTTGCTATTTGTGAAATAATTAAAACTTAGCACAAACGCAAAAGATAAAATTACGGCGCAAAATTATTGCAAAACTATTTGTGATGCAATTAGTGTTTGTTTATAAAAATGCTGGAATAAATTAATTAGATTTTTTTTAAAAAAAAATGCAGAAATTATGAAAAAATATTAATTGATGCTAATGCATAGTTTTGGAGGTATATATGCATTTTAAAAAATATTATAGGGAAAAATTGGGTATCAACACACATGCGTCGGTATAAGGATAAGGATTAATGTGTATGCGGCGGCGGTATAAGGATAAGGGTTAATGTGCATGCGGCTGCATAAGGTGGGACTTATGTGCGTGTTGCTTGTAAGAGAATTACTTGAAGCCACGTGGCGTCATAAGGTGAGCTAAAGTGTTTGCAGCTATTTTGGGATTTTCTTTCAAACCTATTTAAATGTAAGGCTCATGCGGAGATATAAGGAAAGATTGTAATTAAAATTGAGAAATATGAATGCGAGGCGGTACCTCGATTGTGATTCTTGTTGTATACGAGGCGGTACGTCCGTGGTGGTTCTTGTTTTATACAAAGTTGTACCTCAGTGGTGATTCTTGTTATGTATGAAGCGGTACCTCGTTCGTGATTCATGTTGTTTATCTAATGTTGTAAAGAGTTATTGGTGAAACACTTCTTGTTGGTTTTATTGTTCCTTGTCTAATCAGTTTGGATCCGTGTTTGACTATGGTGGTTCTCTTTAAATGCTCCTTTCTGTTATCTCTAGGCTTATAATTTTCGGCATTAGTCTATGTTATTAACTTGTTTCGTATCAGTTATTTCTCCGCCTTCCATTACTTCTCGTTATTATGTTTTCATTCTGTTTATTATGTCCTAGTAAGTGTCTCGACCTGGCTTTGTCACTATTCTACCAATGTTAGGCTTGATACTTACTGGGTACAGTTGTGGTATACTCATACTACGTTTCTGCACATCTGTTTTTTGCAGATCCAGGTCGTCTGCTCATGTTGGACGTTAGTGTTTGATTGTAGTTATTTACCACCGACTTCAAGCTATACCTGCTCGACATCCACAGGCGTCTAGTCACCTTCTGTTATTCTTGTAGTATTTTTGTTTCCTTTATTAGACAATGTTGTAGTAGGTGTTTTGGAACATTCTGTAGAAGCTTATGACTCTGTCTCACCGGGTTTTGGGAGCATTGTAGTTGTGTTTCAGTTATCGCGATATTTATGAAAATTGTTAGTTTATATCATGTCTTCGCTTTTATTTCTGTCATAATCTCTCATTGTTAGACTTACCTAGTCTTAGAGACTAGGTGCCATCACGACATCCTAAGGAGGGGAAATTGGGGTCGTGACATACGCAAAGCCATACACTGCAAGGATCGATATGTTAAAGATGCATGCTGGTTATCAACTTCTAAAATTTCAACAGTTTGATAGCAAAGGTAATCAAAAGCAACATGTGTCGCATTTTGCTGAGACATGCAACAATGTTGGGACTTATAGAGATTTACTCTTCAGACAATTTGTCTGCTCGCTAGAAGGAGAAGCTTTTGATTGGTATACAGACCACGAGAATGGATATATTTTTATCAGGGATCAACTAGAGCAAGAGTTTACAATCACTTTTATTGCACAAGGTGCACTGTGAGCATCGTAGACCTTATAAATACTCGTCAACGGAAAAATAAACCAATTATCGACTTTATCAATCGATAGAGGAATGCAAGCTTTAACTGTAATGATAGGCTTAGCGAAGGTTTTGGCATATAGATGTGCATCCAAGACATGTATTGGGAATTTTGTTACATCTTGCAAGGCATTAAGCCTAGGACATTCGAAGAACTTGCTCGTTCCCATGACATGGAATTAAGCATGGCATCTGTTGGAAATAGAAAATTGCTGGTCTATGAGCTTTGCAAAGGGATTGACAAGTAAGATCTCAAAAGATGGAATAAGTTTGTGCCCAAGTCTGAATGTAGATAAGCTATGAATGTCAATATCACTTGTAAAGTTCATGACGAAGGTAATCAAGAAGCAGAGTATGACATCAACTCTTTTCAAGAGAATCCAAGTGGAAAGTTGACCCTAAAGAAATTCAAGAAAAGGAGTACGCATTTTTGGTTTCTAATGTGCTTGAAATTTTTGAAGAACTCCTCTAGCTAAAGCTCATTGAACTTCAGGAGATGAAGTGACGAGATGAAGCTGGGAAAACCAATGATCCTAATTACTCAAATATCATCAACGTGTAAGTTACCCTCTTGAAAAGCGTTTTGTCTTCAAGGACAAAGCTATAAACTTGGCTCAAGAAAAGAAAATTGTGCTTGAAGATGAGAAGAGAAGTGCAAATCAAGTTTCTATCGCATTTGGCTCATCGATCCAGGTGATTTATGTAAATTCAAGGAAAGTAAAGATGACGAATTACTGGAGAAAAACAAAGGCGAAGTTGATCAACCTGAAGATGACGGTTGGACCTTGGCGACTCATCGTATATTTCATAAGAGAGGTATGCAATAAGAATCAATCAAACAACCAACAAGAAAAATGATAGTAAAAAGATCAAGGAAACAACATCCAATTAAGCATCTGAAGAAAGCAAACTCGAGGTGCAATACCATCAAAAGCCGTGACATTCAGTGACCTTGGGGGAGTTCTTGCCATGTTGGTTCAGCACGAAGATTTCCTATGATGATATTGCGGCCTCTTGTTGCAATGCTGATAAAGGAGAAAAAAAGAGTGATGACCTACCCTTGGGACCTTCATTCCCTAGGAAGTTAATGCTTGCGAAGAAAAAGACACATTCATGAATGATGACCTTCTACTATGTGACACTCCTCATAATTGCTCATTATACATAGTTGGCTATATGCGTGATAAGGGAAATCGAATTTTGATTGATAGAGGATCCTCAGTGAATATTTTTCCAATTCGCATCGTGAAGGAACATTGATTCCCATGAACGAACTCCCCAAAATCCACTTGATGATTCGAGGATTCAACTGGGGGGAGGGGGGGAGGGGGGAAAGAGCCATAGGCTCAATTAAATTAGAGATCACTATTGCAAATATGAAATCAAGTGAATGGCTTGCATGTGATTGATGCAAAGACTTCATACAATATCTTACTTGGAAGTCCTTGGATACACGAGAGTAAAGTAATCTCATCCACCTACCATCAGTGTTTGAAGTACTACGAGAGTGGAGAAGAAGATAGTTGCTTATGGCAAGCCATTCATCGAGGCCGAGTCACACTTTTTACTTGAAGAACCACGTTATGAAGGTGCTAAAAGCTAATGATGTCACGAAGAGAAAGAATGATGAGTTCACAACTAAAAGAGCTGAGGTGACTGCTGGTAAAGTCAAAGTTGCCATTAGGGAGGCACACCCTAATACAAATAAATCTAATAGTGGGAGCATCATTTCTTCTAGCAAGAAGGTAGATCGTACTTTTATTATGTCCCAAAGATAAAGAAAGAGGAAGGTAGATCAGCCAGCCTCCAAACTAATGTGCTAAAGGGGCTAACTCTTCTAATCAAACGAATTTAGGCAATAATGTTGTCCTCAAAGCTGCATGGAGGGTTCTTGGCCCAAAGTCTTTTTCAAAATATGGTACTTCCTACGAAGCGTACGGATAAATTACACTACAAGAAAAATGGCCATTAGCGACGAGAAATATGGTCCTTAAAAGTCCAATTCTGGTCCCTAAATGTCACTAGCGACCGAAAAAAACTGGTCGCAACCCGTCGCTAAAGGCTCCGCCGGAACAAGTTAGTAACGAAGAGGTTGCACATCTGGTCCTTAAAGGAAGTTAGCAACCAGCGGTACTCTTGTCCCTAAAATACATTTAAGGACCATATTTTTAGTCCCAAAATATGTTGCTTGGTCATTGTTTTGGTGTATTCAAATTACTGGCGACCATTTACCCTGGTCCTAAAAGGTCTTTAAGGACAATTAATCCGGTACTTAAAGGATCTTTAAGGATAAGCTTTCCACTAGCCCATAAATTGTGGTTCCTTAATCAATATATGATCTTTTTCAATCCCATTTCACCGCAAAATAATACAATTTATTGTACAAGAAATTAATTGGATTCAACAAAATTATCAATGATATCATTATTTTTTATATATGAAGAAGCACAAAAAATAGATTTACATCTCAATATACCATAACTGGACTATGATATAATTCACTATATTGTTTACACAACCTCTTAGCAGAAGAGATAACATCCATGGAAAAAAGTATAAAATTTTGCCTAGCAATCCTTGCAAAATAATAATTAACTCGTCAACTTTCATGAAGTCTTCAAAACCTACATCTTGACGTGCAAACTAAGTCACCAAAACCTGTGAAAAATATAAAATATTCTATGCGAAAAGCTACAAGGATGAACTAGAAAATTGGTAAAAAAAAATTTCATCTAAATTAAGAGTAGTAATAATTTAACCACTCACATGTCAGATTCTATCAAGTGTAATTATATGCACCTTCAAAATTTGAAACATCAAGGAAAAAGGGGCTGCGAAAAATATAAACGATAATAAACTAGAATATCAAACAAATAATGTTAGACTAGAAGCTGACATTCTTTTATCTTTGAGAATTAGGGGCCAGAAAATAATCTTGACCCTATTTATATTCATTTAGGGACCAGATTTCCCAGTTGTCCTAAATTTTTGGTCCCCAATAAGGTTTTTTTTTGTAGGTAAAGATTTTGATCCTAATGCTTACAAGTTATTCGCAAAGGTTAGATACAACCCCAATGAGCCATCAAAGTTAAGAAAGATCCCATCAGAATCTACTACAAGGCAACCACGTGAAGATTTGGGATACAAACAACCCTCACCACTTCGCATCTCCATGAGAAGGGAAAGCAATAACTATATCACTATAAAAGATGAATCTGCTGCTTCCAACAGGACTTCCGTCTTTGATATACTTGGAATGTCAACTGTGAGGACTTCCGTATTTGAGATATTAGGTCCATTGAAGAAGAAGAAGAACAAATTCCAAAAGAGATTATCGAAACGTAAGAACACCCACTTATATCAGGATCCAAAAGATCTCAAGGATTTCCAAAGTTTGGTTCCTTCTAGAATGAGGCAACAAATAAAACTTGTGGTTTCATGTGAAGAAGTACTTAAGACAAAGATGTACAATATGATCTACACCATGGAATGCGATGAAGACGACGAAAGTGTGGGTTTCGTATCATGTTACTGCAGAAAGCGAGTATGATACGTCATCTCTAATGGAGGATGATGAGAAGGTTTCATCGTATTATCACTTATCTCTCAACAATGGCAATTCTCAATAAGATGAAGATGTGAAAGATGCTCCGCCCGAAATTGAAGAAGGGGTGAAGACAACACTTGACGCCTTGAAAGAAGTTAACCTACACTGATGAAGAACAAAAGCTCATCTATCTAAGTGCTCTACTAGAAGTTGATGAGCGAAGTGCTTATGTTAAATTACTCAAAGGGTATAGAGATGTATTTGCTTGGAGTTACAAAGAGATGCTTGGCTTGGATCCCAAAGTAGCAGCCATTACCTGGCAGTCAAGAATGGTGCTCGTCCTGTTACGCAAGCTCAAAGGCAGTTTAGGTCGTACTTGGTCCCTTTGATTGAAGATGATGTTATTAAACTCATTAAAGCTGGATTCGTTCGTGAATTCAAATACCCTGCATGGATTTCAAGTACAGTCCCTGTGACGAAGAAATATGGCCAAATTCGAGTTTGCGTTGACTTTAGGAATCTCAACAAGGCATTCCCCAATGATGAATCCTGCATCCTATTCTAGAGCTTATGATCGATGCTACTACTGGTTACAAGGCAAATGTCTTTCTTGGTTGGTTCATCAAGATAGAACCAAATTTGCACGACACTAAAGGATAAAGAGCTTACTGCATTTCACACCCCAAGGTTATTTATTGCGATAAGGTTATTACCTTTTTGCTTGAAAAATGTTGGTGCAACTTACCAAAGGGCTATGCACAATATCTTTGATAACCTCCTTCATAAAACTTTATGTTGATGACTTTGTAGTAAAATCAAGAAAGAGGGGCGATCATTTGCATGATTTGAGAATGGTATAAGAGTTGCTTCAGAGATACCAAATTAGAATCAGTTGAAATGTGCCTTTGAAGTTAATTCAGGAAAATTCCTTGGCTTCATTGTTTGACATCGAGAGATCAAAAGTGATCAATCCAAAGTTGATGCAATTTTGAAAATGCCTAAGCCTCTGGATATTCATGAATTGAAAAGTTTGCAAGAAAAGCTAGCTTATCTTAGGAGATTCATCTCGAATCTAGCTGGGAGATGCCAACCATTCAGTCATCTTATGAAGAAGGGTGTCCCTTTCAAGTAGAACCAAGCATGTAGTAATGTTTTGAGAGCATTAAATCCTACTTGATGAAGCCTCCCATTTTAGCAGCCCCTACACCTAAAAAGTCATTGATACTATAAAAGGTAGCACAAGAAAGGTCTATTGGAGCATTGTTAGCCCAAGAAAATAGTCAGAGGAAAGAAATCCCTTTACCACTTGAGCAGAATGATGACACTAAATGAGCTGAATTATTCGCCAATTGAGAAGTTATGTTTAGCACCAGTCTTCTCAATTCAAAAGTTTAAGCTCTACTTTGAAGCTCATATCGTTCCTCTTATTTTTAGAGCAATTCTCTTCAAGTTTGTAATGTCAAAACCATTCTATAGCGATCAACTAGCAAGGTGGTACCTCCAATTTCAATAATTCGAGATTATGTACATTCCCCAAAAGGCCGTAAAAGGACAAGCATTGGTAGACTTCTTGGCAGATCACCTGATACTTGATGATTGGAAACTAACTGATGAACTATCTGACGTAGACGCAATGGTTGTTGAAGTACAACCTCCATTGAAGATGTAATATGATGGTGGTGTACATTGCGAATGAGCTGGTTCTGGCATAGTATTTTTCACTATTCAAGGGGAGGTTCTGCCCTACTCCTTTACGTTGACACAACATGCTCCAACAATGTTTTTGAGTATCCAGCATTAATACTTGGTCTTGAAATGCATGTCGATATGAAGCAGTTGCAATTGCAAGTCTTTGGTGACTCCAATTAGTGATCAACCAACTTTAAGATAGCTATGAGTTCAAGAAATGTAAACTATGCCCATATCATGATTATGGTAAGAAATTAACGAGATGGACCGATGACATGACTATTCAATATGTGCCTAGGAAAGAAAACAAGAAATCTTATGCTTTAGCTGCTCTAGCTTCATCATTAACTACGCATGATCAAAGCAAATTGCTATCTGCCAAAAATGGGTAGTACCGCCGCCAAATGAGGGTTAAAGTGAAAAAAATAAACTCGAGCATCTTGTTGCTGCTTATGAAGATGAGAAGGAAGATTGGAAACAACCCATCATCGACTACTTGAGCTACAAAATACTTCTAGAAAATCCAAGAAGAAGGACTGAAATTCACCATCGCGATCCGTGTTTCCTTTACTACAAGGATACTTTATATAGAAGATCATTCGCTAGAATACTCTTGGGATGCTTAGGAGAAGATGAACCCCTCCAAGCTTTTCAAGAAGCATATTTTGGGATATGTGGATCACACAGTCTGGACCAAAGTTTCTCTTCCATATAAAAAGAATGAGATATTATTGGCCAACAATGATAAAAGATAGCTCGGACTATGCTCGAAGATGCAAGGCGTGCCAGTTCGACGGAAATTTTATTCATCAGCCTCCCGAAATGCTACATCTGACCATTGAATCTTGGCTATTCAATGCTTGGGGATGGTATGTTTTTGGACCATCACCGAAATCTTCTGGCGGACACTTGTACATCTTGGTTACAATCGATTACTTCTCAAAACTGGCAGAAGTTGTTGCTCTCAAGGAAGTAAAGAAGGAGGAAGTTTCAAACTTTATCCGAGTAAATATTATCTATCGCGTCTGCATTCCTCATTACATAATAATTGTTAATGGCAAGCCATTTGATAACAAGCTGATAAATAAGATTTGTGATCTTTTTGGCTTCAAGCGGCATAACGTTTCTATGTATTATGCTGCTGCCATGACCTAGCTGAGACATTTAATAAGAATTTATACATGAAGAAAGTCGTCTCCAAATCAAAACGGGATTGGCATGACCGTATGGAAGAACCATCGCGGGAACATAGAATAACTCACCGCATACCAACACAAGCAACCCCATATTCACTTGTCTATGGAGTTGAAGCCGTTTTTCCACTTGAGCATCAAATATCTTCCTTACAGCTTGCTATTCAGGAAGGGATCAAAGATGAAGAAAATGCCCGACTTTGACTAGTAGAGTTAGAGGCTCTTGATGTGAAGAGGTTGGAAGCTTAACCGAGTGTTGAATGTTATTAAGCTTGATTGTCACTCACCTTCAATAAAAAAGTTTGCCCAAGATCCTTTCAAGTAGGAGATCAAGTCCTTGTTGTATGAAGACCCATTATCACTACCCAAAAATCTCGGGGAAAGTTCACTTCGAAGTGGGATGGGTCATATGTTGTGAAAGAAGCTTATTTAAGTAAGCTTACAAGTTGATTGATGCAGAAGGCTTGAGAATCGGTCCTATCAATGAAAAATTCTTGAAGAAGTACTATCCTTTAAAGTAACTATGCTCCTAGATGCACGAGCGTAAAAATGCATGTTATAAAGCTCTTAAAATTTGAGCTAAATCTTCAAGTTATTAAGCTCTTCAAATTTGAGAAAAATCTTCAAGTTGTAAAGCTCCTCAAAATACGAGCTTAAACTACAGGTTGTGATGCTCCTTAACTCAAGAGTATAAACTGCATGTCACTCCTGGCCTGCAAGAGTATAAAAAAGGTCTTCTACGTTGAAAACCTCGAAAGAGGCGCCTAGGCTAAAGTTTGGACATATATATATATATATATATATATATATATATATAACTACCTCATTCTGAACTATAGTATGACTTAATCCTGTTCACTAAGGTACATAGACAGCTTAGAGCTTCATTCCAAGTTTGGTCACATGAGTTCAAAAATACATGTCACCCCAGAATTTAGCACCTTAAGGATGACCTTAGATTCTAACACGTTGATAGTTTTAGATTTACGTAACTTCAACAAAGAAATTTATTTATTGGTGTTGAAACCTTTAAATGAAGAAATGGTTTTCATATTAGAAAGTAGACTCTAAGAACTTCGTTCTCACTAATACCCTTTGCTGTATTGTTGCCAACTTGTTCTAGGAGAATATTATTTTGATCGAGCCCAACTTTTGAATCTGAAGTGTCTCAATAGGTAATCATCTTTCTTGTACTTGTAGTTACTCTTTTTGTACGCAAAGAGCGAATTTGAGGACCAGCGAACTTGAAGATTTAGCAATTTTTTTCACAAAATACTTGGTAGCCTACTAAAAGCCTATAATTAAAGACACCAATTTACCATGGAGGTTTGCCCCCTTTGAATTATAAATTCTTTATGGGATCCAAAGTGCATTTTGGATATGTTTTAGATTAAGAATTTTTTATTTTGAGGAATTAAGCGGTGCATGATTTCGATGTTCCTACACCAAGATATGAATTTTTTGGTGAAGTTGCATAAATCTGAAAATATCAACATGTCGAGATCTAAGGTTAAGTTCAAAATACTTTCTAAATTGATCCTCAAGGTTTTAAATTTTGAATTTAAGATATATTTAGATTTTTAAGTCTATCTTTTGAGAAATCTAACTATTTATAATCCCGGGATTCCTACATCAAGATATAAATTTTTTGGTAAAGTCGCACAAATCTTAAATTTAAGTGTATCAGAATCGAAAGCCAAATTAAAAAAATTGTCTGGAGCAATCCTGAAGGTGTCTAATTCTGTTTTTTGGATATGTTTTAGATATTGAAGTCTACATTTTGGAACATCAAACGATTTGTTATTTTTATTTTTTCAAAGAAAGATATGAATTTTTTGTTATAAGCGCATATTATTGATAAATATGAATACGACTAAAAAAGAGAAGCAGTCTTATTTATGATGAAATAAATATCCACTAGGCCAATCTAACAGAAAGATAAAATGTGAGATAGTTCTAATAATCTAATCTAAACAGAACTTGTAGTTGATCAATTCTTGAAAACTACCCTCCAGGTTCTTCTTCTTTTCCTCCAGATTGGCTGAATCATCAACAATTAGTAAATTTACGTTATCATATAAAGAGGCCTAAGTGTCGGCAGCTGGAACTTTTGCTTGAATCTCTTTAAACTTCTTTAGAGTTGCTTGTATAACACCTTCGAGATTCTCTTTCTATTGTGGTAATGTCTGCAACCTCTTCACAACTCTCATCAGTTTCTTTTCACTAGAGGAAACTTCATTGGCCTTCTTGCTTGCTTCAAGTTTGAACGATTGAAGATGCTCCTTATCATTAAAAATTAGCTCTAGCTTCATATCTTCACTCGTTGTATCAGCCAAATTGGATTGCTCTTGGTCATATGAGGCAGCAAGCTTAAAAAGATAATCCAGTAAACTCTGCAATGGAGAAAGAACCAAAATATTTGCCTCTTTCATATCCTCAAAAATCTTAGTGATATGTTCTTTATAAGACGAGAGAAATTCTACACGAGTTTTGGGATTCCGCCGCAAATATCCACCCTAAGGGCCAAGATAAATGTCTTTTTCCGATTAAAGACAATTCTCTTTCCTTCAAAATAGATAATACTGCATCTGTTATTGGTAGGATGCAAGTTATCTCATTTGGAGTTGATCTTTTTAGGGCTTTTTTATGAGGATTAGATGATGACTTTTGTCCCCGATGGGCCCTGTAATATACTCATTGCTAACTTACGGCTTATCTCATTGGGATGCTTATGGATGCCCAATATCATTTGGCTACACAAAAAAGGGGAAGATACAAACTACTTTTTGTATAGTCATAAGCTCATAGGTTAAAAAAGAAGAAACAAAGGAGAGGTTATATTTTATTTGTCACGACTCCAACCCCGATCGTGATGGCGCCCAACACACTACTAGGCAAGCCTGACCAATTTAACAACCTTAACCCTTTTTATGCAGTTCATGATTCAATTAACACAAATAATTACTAAGTCATAATACTGAAACTCTGAAATATAGTTAAAACATGCGGAAAACCCAAGTAGAAATACTACTACTACACAGCCCGAAGAATCCGGTGTCACAAGTCTGAGCCTCTAATACACGGGTGTCAACCTACTACATATTGCTCTAAAGAAATGCGAAAATAAAGCAGATAGGTTAGATGGGAAAATCAGGACTGCGGACGTCATGGAGCTACCTTGATGTTCCCAGATATGATGCTCGGCAGAGAAATCCTCACTCAGCCTCAGTGGTTGCACCTTGATCTGCACACAAGGTGCAGGGAATAATGTGAGTACTTCCAACCCAGAGAGTAATAAACATAAATAAGGGTTGAGAGTAAGAAATCCTGGATAGGCACAATGTAAGCTATAATTACAGCAGTTTAATCCAGATAATATCAACTCAATAAACCAATGAAAACAATGATGCTACAACAGATAAGTAAATGAATGAAAATCAATTAAGAAATGCAACAAATAGTACGGTACTCTCTAGTACCCGCTGCGGCGTGCAGCCCGCTCTATTATTTATCGTCGACGGCGCTCACGGGGGTGTGCAGACTCCGGGAGGTGCCCCTTATAGCCCAAGCGCAATATCAAGCAATCTCGTGGCATCCATTAGGCCCTAAGCCTCATATCAATATCAATATAATACTGCTGCGGCGCGCAGCCCGATCTCATACTCAGTCCAGAATCATGTAAGCCCCTCGGGCACAATAATATATAAATATTCAGCCCAAACTTCATTATTAATATTATTTAAGTTCCATGTTTGTGAAAAAGTGGCTGAGTTTGCAAAACAGTATCAAATACTAGGACTGATTTCAATAATATGTAAAAATGGTAATAAACCAGTAAGAGCAATCCCTGAAGGATTCAATCAGTTGGCACGAGGCCAAATTATGACCATTAATCCATTTTTATAAGGATATCAACTAAGCTTCAATCAATTAGGTAGTAATTTTATTAAGCGGGACGGACCAAGTCACAATCCCCGACGGTGCTCTACCCCACGCCCGTTATCCGGCGTGCAAGTCAACTCACATAGCACTACGATGTGCAAATTCGGGGTTTTAAACCCTCAACACAGCATTTACATCTATTACTAACCTCAAGCCGGCCAAAATCCTAGCTCGCTATGCCCTTGCCTCTCAAATCGACCTCCTCGAGCGTCAAATCAAACCAAAACCACAACGAATACGTCACATTATGCTATAGGATCAATACCAAATCGAAAATAATCGAAAAACATCAATAATCCCGAAATTGACAAAACCCAAGCCCCGAGCCCACTTCTCTAAACTCAAAATTTTTTATAGAAAAGTGTTCTTCATCTTCTCCCGATTCCGTACATATAAAGAACACCAAAATCAGAGTTCGTTTGACCCCTCAAATCGACCCCTAAAGGTCTCATAATCTCAGGCCCCAAAATCCTATTTTTCTACTGTTTTTCATGAATTAAAGGCTGGGATTATGGTATATAATCACCCACAAATGAGTTTTAATAATCAAATCACTTACCTCTGTGATACCCACTGATTTTCTCTCTTAAAAATCGCCTCAGAAGCTTCTTCCCGTTCAATAATTGGAAGAAAACTCAACCTGCTCATTATAGGTATACTAATCACGCGTTTTACTGCTCCCAATGGATTCCTTGTGAAATTCTAATGAATTTAAGCTTTTGAATCACTCAATTTGACCTTATAATGAAGGAGATATGTAGGTTTTAAGATTTGCAAATAGTGCAGGTTTTTAATACGTCGTCAGGGACAATTTCGTCATTAACCTGAAAATCTGGGCAACCTTGATAGAATGGCCATAAATTCCTCATACGATGTCCAAATTCGACGATTCTTTTTGCTACGGGTCCGTAATTACGATACGGATCTAATGCTTCATTCAAAACAATAATCGGGGCTCATTTGTTCAATATGATATCATTTATGCTTGAAGAAACGACGTCGGAGCATAAGAAAAACGAGCACAACGCAGCCCAAACCTATCCGAAACTCACCCGAGCTCCTCGGGACCGCATACGAACATACTAACACGTCACATATGATCATTCAAACTTAGTTGCACTCTCAAAACACCAAAACTAACATCAAAACACCAAACTTACATCGGATTCAAGCCTAAGTTCTTCTAAAACTTCCGAAACACGCATTTGATAAAAAACCCAACCAAATCACCTCCGAATAACCTGAAATTTTGCACACACATCCCAAATCACCTAATGAAGCTACAGCAACTCTCGGAATTCCATTCCGACCCTCGGATCAAAATCTCACCTATCAACCGAAATTCGCCAAAATACTAACTTCGCCAATTCAAGCCTAATTCTACACCGGACCTCCAAAATCACTTCCGATCACACTCCTAAGTCACAAATCATCCCCCGAAGCTAACCGAGTCGTCGGAATCCACATCCGAGCCCTCTAACTCATAGGTCAACATCTGGTTGACTTTTCCAAAACAAGCCTTCCTTAAAGAGACTAAGTGTCTCATTTCCTTCCAAAAACCAACCCAATTCAACTCGTTCACACAAGACACTGATAATGAAGCATAACGAAGCAGGAAATTGGGGAAACGGAGCGGTTCTCATGAGACGACGGGTCGGGTCGTCACATCCTCCCTAACTTAAACAAACGCTCGTCCTCGAGCGTACCCAGAGTTTTCCTAGAAGCCAACCAATAGCTGAATGACCTTACCAAGCATATACCCGGGGGTGATCCCACGTCACCCTATCTCGCATAGGTCCGATAACACAACATAGCTGAAATTTCACATTCCATCTAGTCCATAAACTATAGAACCACATTGCACTTTTCGAAATCATACACAAGATCAGAACCTCACATCTATACTAAGAATAAGCCCGAACCAGCTGTAATAACCCATACCTGTAACCTCAGGTGCAATCATATGATATACTACATAACCCAATCACTCGAAACGATAACTTCTATTCACAGCAGTAGCCCACAACACCCGAATACCGGTAGAAAACCTCTTATCAACTAAGGTCTTATTCCAACACCTTCATATACTGCCAACGATAAATGAAACACGCAATAAACCATAACCATTTCTCAGATCAACCATTCATGAAGCCACTTCCCTTTTGACTAATACCACAGCAGATTCCGAGCCGAACCTCGATATTATCCTTCCAACAAGCTGAAATCAAATCCGTTCGTATTCATTAGTGACCCCAACGATCACCTCGAATCCAACACACCTCTCTGGTGATATGACACCTCAATACAGGCCTAAGCCACAACTTGCGTAATACGCGCACCATTAAGAAACGGTCTGAACATACTCAAATCATGAAAAATGACTCAAACGAAAGAGATGTTCCTCAAGCTCATCAGTACCATCACAACACAAGGCTGAGACCCCGTCTCACATCATAGAAATAGAACACCTGAATCTACCCCGAAAGGTCATATCTCCACGTGGCCTCGCTACAATGCGCGATCCAATCCAAACACTGTTACACATGAAACACCTCAAGTCACTATGCTCAAAATCGACAGCCACGCACAATTTGATGTCTGGAACCAAAGCAATTCATTACACCCACAGTGAAACAAATAACATACGCCACGCAACCCGATAGGTCATAACCAATACTCCATTTACCGAGCAACACCCAATTACTCTTCCCGCTCGACTTTCACTATGAATCCCCAATAGAACCGCACCACATGTGCCCATAACCAACAAATCATAACGTCTCACAACACCAAAAAGCAACTCATAGCTCTCCTCAAATCACTAACAAGCTCAATAACGATCGAATCAACCTATCCCTCAACAATACAATTCGGGGCCAACCAAGCCCACTTAAGCTAAACACGTATCCACATCGGCCTACCAACGAACTCATTACCAAGAAAGCCTGAAGTTGCTCCTTCCACTACTATAACTCCTGCCGGAGCCGTACGATACGGTGCCCGGCACCAAATCAATATCGAAATCCACCACCTCGCCCGGCGACATGCCCGGCCACAAGAAACGCATCCGAAAAGTCCCTTAACACCGGAACAGAACCAATGGTAGAAACCTCTGCACTGACATCCATCACGAAGGCCCAATTAAGAAAAGCAATCCTTCCCAGCCATCCGCTGGGTCTTTGAAATATAAACCACTCTGCAAGAACATAATCCAGTGCACCTCGCCACTCAACCCATGGCATTTCCGGCATAGCCCGTAGCGCAATAGTTCAGAATCAGCTAACACTAAGACAACCAGTCTGAATTTCAACATCACATCCAAAATCTAACATACCAGCAAATAAAGATCCACTCGAGCCTCCAAATCCCGATTACCGTTAAACGGTGCCGAATACACACGATCCACAACCACGACATAGCCTATACATGAGAACTCCCAGTCTCCAACTCCATATAGCACACGAATCATCATACCTGATCCCAATTTTGCCGTCCGAACGCATACCACACCTTAAATACCCCATCACTCCACGACAGATACTTTAAAATTTCCTGTGCCACCAAGCAAACCCGAATACCACCAGTTGATCCAACAAGAAAATGCCGCAATACTACCGAAGTATCATCAGTTTAATCAAATTACCCTTTTTTTGAGACACATACTCTCGTCAAATCGCTTCCAATTAGCAGCACCATTTCCTTGATTATCTGAGGCTACCCGTTGCCTAAGAGTTTTATGAACTTCTTTTCAGAACTGAACTGAAACCTCGTACACGCAAATCTCGATCCTCCACAACATACCGCATATACCATACCATCCAAGGATAGCAGGAAAACTTTTGTCTCCCTTTCGAGCCACATACATCTATGCACTCAACTAGTCAAGAACTTCCATTGATCCCATCTAGAAGAAAAATCATCACACATTCCATGTCTCTCATATTCGTAGAAAATGCACCTCTTCAACCACGGTAGAAATCAACAAGAACTCTCTCAATTCCGTTTGCATAAATTAAACTGCCAGGACGGAATCCTTCTAACTCGACCAAGCTAAGCAAGCCATCAAAACCCAAGAGCATTGCTGCAAAATACTTGTAAGGGCTCATTAACTCGAACACATACGAAGAATTAATCATATCCTTACCATACCGATTCGATCTACTATCAAGCTATTCCATCTATCTAATTTTCCTTCTGATTCATCATCAACTTGATATTCCCCCTTGCTGTAGCACCACAGTTCCTCAACCCAGGCTCACTACACGAGACCCATCTACGACCCATAAGCCACTGAATCCTCTCTCAAATATTTCCAGAAACACCACATTCCAAAATACTTTACTCTGAAAAACTTCATGCGAATCTAAATTCGTTACCTTTACTTTCCAGATACTGATACATAGAATCCCATAATTAACATAAAAATACCACAAGTCTTGACCTTTTCCAATGAAAACACAGTCTCTAACCACATACACAACCTTAAGACACCTGATTGTTACATGTAGAATCTTGAACACATTAAAACCATTCTCGAGAGTCATTTACTTCTTATTCAAACTGTAATTCACCTGATCAAATGAACATAACCACCCGTGCCTCATTAGCACTCTGACACCGCAGGATATGACCTCATCCCAATACAAACAAACATCTTCCTGCTCCATGCACCGAGCATTCTTTACCAACAACAGCTTAAGACATCCTGTGATTCTCACACATATACGAAGCACCATATAACCTTTGTCAAAATTTTGCTTCACTCGTGCCATCCTCGGCTCAATTTCTGCAACCAGAACTGATTCGCCAGCATGCCTCAAACCGGAACCAACATAGCACATAACCGTACAATTAGCTAATCAATAGCAAACTCCCCAACTTGGCTCGAAGCCATAGATCAAAACACTCCCAACAACTCATAACGCACATACTCCATTGCTGCCTTAATACCATAGTGAGATTAAACTCAATCCTTCATAAGAGCTTGTGGAAACACAAATCATCTAGAATTTTTTTCTAACTCTTCTGCAAATCCCGTGTTCACTCACACAACAGTTAAGCCCACTCTCTAGGCGATCCAATTTAGATGTCAACACATTTTCTTCACTTGTAAATGAGATCTTCTAATAGATAACATAAGGATCACACAACTTTAGAACACTCCGCAGGAGATGACCCACCTGCTTTGCCTCCAACTACCATTTCTGTATACCTTCCACCGTCCTAAACTGTACGCAGTCGCTTAGTCTTCCTGAGTCTGAACTCATACCGCAACATAAAATTTTTACTTCACTCTCAACTGGAAACATGAAAAGATTTTTTTCACGCGCTCATAACTCGGGCTATACCTCGAATTGCAATGGAACTCAAACACCTAAAAGTTCTTCTATCATCCAGTAGGCCTTCCTCATCACCTCCAAGTCACATAGATGCACCTTGCAGCACTAACATACTCACCACGTAGCTAACCAACCGTCACTCCCACTAATAGGGGCAATGCCGAACATATAAGTTCGAAACACTTGCTCACACAATCAGCACCTCGGTGCTCAAGCCATAAGAAAAGATCCGACCTCAAGTCCTCCAGACTGGCCCAACATAAAATCACAGAGATTAGATCTCGCCCCTCGATCGGGGAATCAAAAGCCATCAAGGCACATTTGATACTGAGCGCTCATGCGCGCGTACGAACACGTGGAAGGAATTTCAAGAGTTTCTTTTCAAGCTGAATCAAGGACGTACGATAAGAATTCAAGAATGTGAAGTTTTCCTAAAGGTTCTGCAGCCTCTCGAGGATAAGTACAGACGTCTCCGTACCGATCCACGAGACTCTACTAAACCGGCTCATGACTCGCGAGACCAAGTAACCTAGGCTCTAATACCAACTTGTCACGACCCCAACCCCGGTCTGATGGCGCCCAACACACTGCTAGGCAAGCCCGACCAATTTAACAACCTTAACCCTTTTTATGCAGTTCATGATTCAATTAAAACAAATAATTACTAAGTCATAATACTGAAACTCTGAAATATAGTTAAAACATGCAGAAAACCCAAGTACAAATACTACTACAACACAACCCGAAGAATCCGGTGTTACAAGTCTGAGCCTCTAATACACGGGTGTCAACCTACTACATATTGCTCTAAAGAAATGCGGAAATAAAGCAAATAGGTTAGATGGGAAGATCAGGACTGCGGACGTCATGCAGCTACCTTGATGTTCCCAGATATGATGCTCGGCAGAGAAATCCTCACTCAGCCTCAGTGGTTGCACCTAGATCAACACACAAGGTGCAGGGAGTAATGTGAGTACTTCCAACCCAGAGAGTAATAAACATAAATAAGGATTGAGAGTAAGAAATCCTGGATAGGCACAATGTAAGCTATAATTACAGCAGTTTAATCCAGATAATATCAACTCAATAAACCAATGAAAACAATGATGCTGCAACAGATAAGTAAATGAATGACAATCAATTAGGAAATGCAACAAATAGTACGGTACTCTCTAGTACCCGCTGCGGCGTGCAGCCCGCTCCATTTATTTATCGTCGACAGCGCTCACTGGGGGTGTGCAGACTCCGGGAGGGGCCCCTTACAGCCCAAGCGCAATATCAAGCCATCTCGTGGCATCCATTAGGCCCTAAGCCTCATATCAATATCAATATAATACTGCTGCGGCGCGCAGCCCGATCCCATACTCAGTCCAGAATCATGTAAGCCCCTCGGGCACAATAATATATAAATATTCAGCCCAAACTTCCTTATAAATATTATTTAAGTTCCATGTTTCAGAAAAAGTGGCTGAGTTTGCAAAACAGTATCAAATACTAGGACTGAGTTCAATTATATGTAAAAAAGGTAAGAAACCAGTAAGAGCAATCCCTGAAGGATTCAATCAGTTGGCACGAGGCCAAATTATGACAATTAATCCATTTTTATAAGGATATCAACTAAGCTTCAATCAATTAGGTAGTCATTTTATTAAGCGGGACGGACCAAGTCACATCCCCGACGGTGCTCTACCCCACGCCCGTTATCCGGCGTGCAAGTCACCTCACATAGCACTACGATATGCAAATTCGGTGTTTCAAACCCTCAACACAACATTTACATCTAATACTAACCTCAAGCCGGCAAATATCCTAGCTCGCTATTCCCTTGCCTCTCAAATCAACCTCCTCGCGCATCGAATCTGACCAAAACCACAACGAATATGTCACATTATGCTATAGGATCAATACCCAATCGAAAATAATCGAAAAACATCAATAATCCCGAAATTAACAAAATCCGAGCCCCGGGACCACTTCTTGAAACTCAGAAATTTTTATAGAAAAGTGTTCTTCATCTTCTCCCGATTCCGTACATATAAAGAACACCAAAATCGGAGTCCGTTTGACCCCTCAAATCGACCCCTAAAGGTCTCATAATCTCAGGCCCGAAAATCCTATTTTTCTACTTTCATGAATTAAAGGCTGGGATTATGGTCTATAATCACCCATAAACAAGTTTTAATTATCAAATCACTTACCTCTGTGATACCCACTGATTTTCTCTCTTAAAAATCGCCTCAGAAGCTTCTTCCCATTCAATAATTGGAAGAAAACTCGACCTGCTCATTATAGGTATACTAATCACGCGTTTTACTGCTCCCAATGGATTCCTTGTGAAATTCTAATGAATTTAGGCTTTTGAATCACTTAATTTGACCTTATAATGAAGGAGATATGTAGGCTTTAAGATTTGCAAATAGTGCAGGTTTTTAATACACCGTCAGGGGCAATTTCGTCATTAAATTGAAAATCTGGGCAACCTTGGTAAAATGGCCATAAAATCCTCATACGATGTCCAAATTCTATAATTCTTTTTGCTACGGGTCCGTAATTACGATACGGATCTAATGCTTTATTCAAAACAATAATCGGAGCTCATTTGTTCAATATGATATCATTTATGCTTGAAGAAACGACGTCGCAGCATAAGAAAAACGAGCACAACGGAGCCCAAACCTATCTGAAACTCACCCGAGTTCCTCGGGACCGCATACGAACATACTAACACGTAACATATGATTATTCAAACTTAGTTGCACTCTCAAAACACCAAAACTAACATCAAAACACCAAACTTACATCGGATTCAAGCCTAAGTTCTTCTAAAACTTCCGAAATACGCATTTGATCAAAAACCCAACCAAATCACCTCCGAATAACCTGAAATTTTGCACACACATACCAAATCACCTAACGAAGCTACAGCAACTCTCGGAATTCCATTCTGACCCTCGGATCAAAATCTCACCTATCAACCGGAATTCGCCAAAATACTAACTTCGCCAATTCAAGCCTAATTCTACACCGGACCTCCAAAATCACTTTCGATCACACTCCTAAGTCACAAATCATCCTCCGAAGCTAACCGAATCGTCGGAATCCACATCCGAGCCCTCTAACTCATAGGTCAACATCCGATTGACTTTTCCAAAACAAGCCTTCCTTAAAGAGACTAAGTGTCTCATTTCCTTCCAAAAATTAACCCAATTCAACTCGTTCACACAAGAAACTGATAATGAAGCATAACGAAGCAGGAAATGGAGGAAACGGAGCGGTTCTCATGAGACGACGGGTCGGATCATCACATTATTTAACCTCTTCATTACTAGTTGTATGTGTTTTTGAGGGACTATTAAGCACTTGGAATCTCCACAACCTCTATTGGGTTAGGCCTTTTTTCTTCAGCATTGGTCATTATTGGTACTTTGGCTTGTTTCTTGAGGAACTCGCTTGTTAGATGGAAGAACATGAGGGCATTTCTCTACATCTGTTGAAATACGCACCACCTCTTTTAGTGCTGCCTTTGAGGATTTAAGCTTCCTCTTTTCATTTTTTATGTTGTATAACTACTTTTGGGATTGAACAAGTGGTTCGTTGTTTTTTGGGAGCGTCTTTCTTAAACCTGATCTTCATCCCCTAAAGCAATAATAAAGTATGGCCCCTCGTAATCCACATAATAATAAGGACGCGAATTAGTCAATATCGTTGTTGTCTAAACTATATTCTCTCCATCGTAGATGCATTTTCATGCACCATTCTTGTCAAAGCACCTCGAAACTCTCCCCTCAGTATGCCACCATCAAAGGGATAGATGGACATTTGACAAGGGCGTAATGGGTTTTAAGGTAATGGCCAAGCTAACCGTAAACATAATGGATGGAAAAACAAACTTTGTCCTGATCAAGTTGTGAAGAGCACAAAATCATGTTTAAACCATGATAGATACTCGCAAAAACAGGGATCGCAAGGCTAATCTTCCGCCCACTTGCCATCATGCTTTCCAGTCTCGGGGTGAATGAAGTTTTTGGCCTTATAGGAAAATACAAAAGCACATAGCCAACATGATAAGAAAGCTGCTAGATATGTTTTCATTTTTCGTATTAGACCCCACTCTAAGTTTGAAAAATACAGCTTCTTCATCACTTGACCATCTAGTTGTCTTGTGAATAGCTCCGTGAGGATTATGTGTTGACTTTAGGTGCACATATTTCTTTCCTTCCGTAGTGGGTCAGGTTTATATATTAAAGCTTTCTTGTATCAAAATTTTCTCCATTTCCATAAGGAGAGATTTTGGTTGATGCGCGTACCTTCCTTAAGATGATGGAAGGCAACAAATAATTGCGGTCAAAATCGAGAAATGAATCTCATCAGTTTTTCTTTTGAACATGTGAGTTTCCTTGTTTCGGGTACTACTTTCTCGTATGGAGAGCCCACAATGGGTAGTATTCGAGAATATATAAGTCTCAAAGAGAGATAGATAGCTACCTAGCTGATGTAAGAAGTGTGTTCATATTGGGGCACCAAGCTTCACAAAAAGCTTGCAAATTTTTTGAAGTTCGACATAAATTAAAATCGAGGCATAGACAACATCATAAATCTGTATACTGGCCGACTTGTGGTGTTTCAATCAAAACTTTGATTTGTTCTATGCCATCTTCAGCCTTAATTATGAGGTATCTAAATATGAAGAAGGTGAGGTCTAGTGTCTAAAATTTACCATCTCTACGAGCTGCAAAGGACAAAAGAAGTCATCACCATCCAACTCAAGAATATTTAAATGGATACAAGGATCTTAACGGATGAAATAGCCTCCGATTTTCGGGCAAGGATGAGTATCCATCCCTTCACGCCCTAAGATTATCCCTCTTATTTTTGGGTTAGATGAGTATCCATCCCTTCGCACCCTAAGATTAGCCCTCCGGTTTTTGGGCGGGGGATGAGTATCCACCCCCTTCACACCTTGAGATTACCCCTCCAATTTTTTGGCAGTAATGAATATCTATGCCTTCACACCCTAAGATTAGCTCTCCAATTTTTTGGCGGAGATAAGTATCCACCCCTTCACACCGTGAAATTACCCCTTTGATTTTTGAGCGAGGATGAGTATCCATCCCTTCGCACCCTAAAATCACTTCTTCGTGTATTAATCATCCCTTTGAACAAGAATTTCCATGAATGCTTGGCCTTCAAAAAAAAAAAAAAAAGCAAAAGAAAACACAAAAGAAAAGAAAAATAAGTTACTTCGGCACTGTACTTCTTGTGGCTTGCGCGCACTACAACTGATGAAAATTGAAGGGAAAGCATGTGCTTATTTATGGAGCCTCAAAATTCGCTAATTGAAGGACTAATTGTGATGTGGGAGCGGTAATTATCTGAGTCCAACTAGAACTCATTATCCTAAATCAATTGAAAGGAAAGCGGTGGAGTTTGTTTCTACTTACATGCAAATTGGGAAACGATGTCCCAACGAAGGAATACAGTGATGACACTTTTTCCAAATTCCTAAATACAATTAAATCAGTTAAGCATCTCCTCTTCAAACAAGAAGAGTTTAGATTCCAATCTGAAAGTTGGTCAAAATTAGATGAAGAAGTTTTAAATACATATATTGCTCAAAAGTTTATTGTTTGGATAATTATCAAATACGAGCGCTTGGTTGCACATTGAAAAGTGAGGTTGCATGGAGCGTCATTGAAGGACACACATACCTAAAGAATTTTTCTTTTACTTCAAACCTAGTCTTTGAAATTCACACAAGTTTTGAAGCAGGGGCCATTTGTAGGCATATAAATTTTATTAGGATTCATAAAATAATTTGGACCTGTTTGAATCAGACTAAATATGTTTTCAAACCTTCTCTTTGATATATTTAAATCATGATACATTAGTCCAACTAAATATTTTGGGCCAATTTAATGGGATTAATTATGAGGAAACTACACTATATACCTACAAAAATCGAAATATTTTTCCGCTCTTACCCATTTTGAAAATAGTAACAATATCCACCTACCACACCCATATTAATTACCCGGCCTACCTATCACTCTTTCTCTGTAATTTTATAGTTTAAAGTTGTCTTATATGTTCCCCTATTTTTCTCCCCATTTTCTATTTCTTCCTTTTACGGCAGTAATTCATTTTCTCTTCATATTATTCCAATAAGCAATTCCTTTTATTCTTAAATTCTCTCTTCCATATATCATTGGTTAAAAAGTTAAGTAGGAAAAAGTTCTCGATGAGTCTTATTCATTATTCAATAGAGAAATATACAAAGTAGTGGATCCAAATTTAGTTCTGAAGAAAAAAATTGGAACTTTATGTGTACGAGTTCAAACTTTTAGATCTGAATTTTCGGTAGATCGATCTTCTTCTCTGCCAGATCGATCTTCATTAAGATGGTCAACCCAAGCAATTGCTATACCTCCTTTCCTTATGATTTTTGTGTGTATGAAGACCCACCGTTGTTGAGCTTGAAGCTTCTAAAACGAAAATTTTCTTTTGATGATTTATTGTTTGATTCGATGTGGGTGCTATAAAATATTGCTTATAGTACCTTCGAGTAGCTTCCCAAATCCGAATTTTTATGTATGTTTGAATATCCACCATTGTTGGCTTGAAGCTCAATTTTTGTTTTTGAAGATTTCTTATTTGATTCAAAGTGGGTGTTATTAAATATTGCTTATAGTACCTTTTGGAAGTTCATACTAAAATTTGATCACATTTGAATTGATTTGAGATGATTAAGATCGAATCTTTTCACTGAAAATCGAAGAAGAACACAGTTACTTAATAGTATACTGCTATGGTATACAATATGTTGTAGGAGTATATAGCTATATTGTAACAATATAATATTATAGTATACAATATACTGCAACGGTATACTACAATAATCGAAGAAGGACACAGTTACCTAACAGTATACCATTACGGTATACAATATACTGTAGGAGTATATAGCTATAATGCAACTGTATACTATTATAGTATATAATATACTGTAATGGTATTTTGTAATAATATGCAATATACTACATCAATATGCTGTAATAGTATACGATATACCATAATAGTATGTTATTTTAATGTAATAGTGTAATGTTGGATGAAGAACATAAAATATCATTTTCATATATTGTATGCTATTTTGGTATATGATATATAATTCAATACTCGGCAGCAGTCCGTGTGATATTTATTGAATTAGATCAAGTGACAATTGATATTATTTTAATTTAATAATTGAATTTAAAAAATGAAAAAAAGAAGACAAAAGGTATATTATACTAGTTATATTAAAAAACATGTGAACAGAAATTAGATTATGAAGAGAAAAGAATATAAAAAAAGAAGTTAAATGAAATTAGAAAAGAAAATAAGAAAAAAAATAAGAATAAAACGAGAAAAAAGAAAGGACAAAAGAAAGAAAAAAGGAAAAGAAACATAGAAATAAAAAATAATTGGAGAAAAAAGAGAAAATTCTCCGTAAAAACTACTATGGGTAGGAAATGTAATTAGTTTGTGGGTAGAAAAATAAATGGGTAGACAAGGGTAAATAGTTCTGTTTCTGTAGGTAACTGTGTCATTCTCCTATTAATTATCTAAGTCTAATATATATATGGATCAAATAAATAAGGCCAAATCTATTGGGCTAGCCCATGTAATAGGGCTACAAATGATGAGCTCACTTTATTAAGCCCAAGATGACATCTTTCTAGAGGCCTAATTTGGTGCCACGTGTCAAATAATATGGCATGCCAAGTCAAATGGAAGATCTAATAGGATCATGCCACGTGTCAAAATGACAAGGCATCGCAAGTCAAATTAAAAGGCCAATAAAACGGTGCCATGTGTACAAGTATATATTCCGGCCAATCAAATACGGCATTTTCACGCTTCAATCTGATTGGTTGCCACGACTCAAAATCCCACTACAGGTCATAATGGCAGCTACCACCAAGACTAGGTAAGCCAATCACACAATAATATAAAAACAAAAAAAAATGAGATATAACGAGTCTGAAATTATCATAAACAACGGAATAAAGCTTTAACAAAGCCAAAAAAGGGGTAAATAAGCCAAACTTTCCAAAACCTGGTAATACAACAATATGAAAATGATGGAAGGGGACTCCAAGGATCTGCGATGTCCGTGCAGCACTACTTTGAATCATCTCGACACTCACGAGGTCCGGTACCTCCAGGACCCGGATCTGCATAAAAACATGTAGAAATGTAGTATGAGTACAGGACAACATGTACTCAGTAAGTATAAAGACTAACCTTGGTGATGCAATGACGAGATTCAAGTTATATGATACTTACTAATTAAAAAACATGTGCAATATATATATATATATATATATATATATATATAGAGAGAGAGAGAGAGAGAGAGAGAGAGAGAGAATAATAATTCTAATAATAATAATAACAACAACAACAACAACAACAACTTGCAACTATCTACAAAATCATTGCAAAGCTTCTTACCAGCAGACTAAAAAAGGCAGTGGACTACTTTGTTAGTAAGTCTCAATATGCTTTTATTGAAGGCGGGAACATTTTGGACAATGTGATTGTAGCACAATTGGTAAAAGGATACTCAAGAAAAGGGGTGTCTCCTAGATGCATTATCAAGGTGGACATTGGAAAAGCTTATGATTCAGCTAAATTGAGCTTCTTGAGAGTGATACTATCTGAGTTTGGCATTCCTTTTAGAATAGTGAATCTAATTATGGCATGTGTTGTTACTATGAGCTATACACTGTTGATGGAGGCCTGACTTCAAAGTTTCAAGCAAAGAAGGGACTAAGACAAGGAGATCTCATGTCTCCATACCTCTTTGTCTTACCATGAAATACTTAAATCGATCCCTAAAGCAATTGACACACAATCCAAATTTTAACTACCACCCCAAATGTGCCAATCGAGAATTGATTCATATTTATTTTGCGGATAATTTGTTGATGTGCTGTAAAGCAGATAAGATCTCAATCCTATTGATGTTGCAAGCTTTCCAACATTTCTCTGAAGTTTCATGACTTCAAGCCAATTTGGATAAAAGTTTCATATACTTGCCTGAAATGTCAGGAATTCAAAGCAGTGGCAATTTACTGTTGGAGAATCACCATTCAAAAACCTGAGGGTACCACTTTATTCTAAGAAACTAACCATACATCCGTGTATGTCCTTGGTGGACAGAATTGTTGCAAGGGTCAGATGCTGGACAACAAAGTCCATGTCGTATAGTGAGAGAGTACAACTGACTAAAAGCATGTTTTTTGAGATGCAAACTTATTTGGCCCAAGTCTTCTTATTGCCAAAAAAGATTTTAACTATGGTTACTAACATCTGCAGGACCTTCCTGTGGATAGAAAGTACTGATAACTCCAAAAAAGCTCTTGTTGCATGGGATAAAATATGCTTGCCTAGATCTGCTAGGGGACTCAAAAATATTGACATCTTCAAGTGGAATAAAGCTGCTTTATGCAAATTAATATGGGCAGTAACATTGAAAGAAGACATACTATAGATTCTATGGATGCATGATATATACATAAAAGCACAAGACCTAAGGCAAATGAAGACACCACAGCAAGCTTGCTGGCGGGTCAAAAAGATTTTTGAAGCAAGACAATGGCTAGCTAAAGTAGGAGATCCTACCACAATGCTAGAAGGTATGGTTAACAAAGGCAGATTCAGCATTAAGAAAGCCTACAAATCTCTTATACATCAGTATGAAAACGTTCCATGGAAACTCTGGTGCTGGCTAAAGACTCACTACCTAGACACCAATTCATACTATGGCTAGCTATCCAGAAAAGGCTATCCACAGTAGATAGACTAAGGAGATGGGGGTGGGGGGGAGGGGTCCGGTCGTTCAAGGCTGTGTACTCTGTGTAACTGACTCTACTGAAGATCTTCAACATCTATTCTTCTATTGTCCTTACTCAAACAACATGTGGAGGATTTTAACAAGCTGGGCAGGAATAATAAGACCAATTGGTAACTGCGATGAGGAGGTAATATGGCACTCCAGGAAAGTTAACAATTGTAGACCAAAAGTAGGTATCCTGGGATTCCTATTTGCAGCAAAATCTACCATAACTGGACAGAAAGAAATAGGTGCGGGTTTACTAGCCAGAAAATGAAAATCAAGCAACTCATAAGAGAAATCATACTACAACTACATATGAAAGGGTAGAAGATCCACAAGTGGAAGAAGAGTCAGAAAAGTTAAATAGTTACCTTGTATAGTTTTATTGAAATTAGTGAGTACTCAGTGGAAATAGCAGTCTTAATTGTAATTGAGGAGTGACTCCATAGTCCAGGCGAGTTGTCTTCTACATATTGAGTTACTTGGTTAAATAAATTTTTTGCAGTTTACCAAAAAAAAAAAGTTGCAATAAAAATATATAACGGAATATTAAAATATGTGATCTCGTTAAAATATGTGATAAT
This sequence comes from Nicotiana attenuata, assembly GCF_001879085.1. NCBI lineage: Eukaryota > Viridiplantae > Streptophyta > Magnoliopsida > Solanales > Solanaceae > Nicotiana > Nicotiana attenuata. The sequence goes on along the minus strand of NW_017671370.1, from coordinate 19,419 downwards.
AACTAAACATAGAAAAATCCATTTTTGACAAACAAACCATCAAATAGAAACAGAGAGCATATAATTGCATGTTAAATACAACTCAAAAACTTGTTTAAATATACGACAATGTTTAAAGAATGCATGTGCATGATCAAGTATGTCAACCCCGTACCGCCACATGAACATCATCAAGAATTCCACCTTTATGCTCCATATTTCATCAACAAGAATGCCACCCTTATGCTCCACACTCAGTCACATTAACAATATCCACCCTTATGCTCCACACCCCATCACAATAAACATATACACTCCATACATGTCCATATATGCAATAATCATAACAATGCAATATGCCAAATCATTATCGAAAGACATATGCTCATAGTTTTCCAACAAGGTGCATAAGGACATTAAAATGCGGATGGTTGATCAGCACATAAAGCATGGCTGCGGCCAAATCAATTGTAGCAGTCAAGTTCATGTAGTCACAAAGTGATTGAGCAGGTTTCATTTAAAGTACATCATCAAAATAAGGAATATTAGAAGCTTATGGTCTAATTCGGTCATAAACCACATATAGCATCTATGTACACGCTCGTCACCTCGTATACACATAACACAATTACGCAAATAAAAGATGTTTTTCCACACAAGGTTAGACAAGACACTTACCTCAATAAGCCCAAATTAATATTTTAAAATATCTTTTCCTCTAACAATCAGTTCCTTTCGGCTCAAATCTTGTCAAAACAACTCAATAACAACAAATAATTCTATAGGAATCAATTCCGAATAATAAAATTGGAAGCTTTACCCAATTCACAAAAGGTCAACAAAAGTCAACCCCGGGCCCACACAGTAAGAACCCGAGTCAAGGGGTATATACCGACTATCCATAACTCCACAAGTACAAATATATGATAGGATTCCAAAATGGAGTGAAAATCAATTCTCAAATTCCAAATTTTATTTTTCAAAACATAGTAAAAAAATCCCAAAAGTTATCTTCAGAATTCCATAATCTAGGTATATATTATACATGGGGAAACAAGATATAATATCGAAATCAAGTAAAGATCACTTATGTTATTGCCTTGTGCGAAAATCCTCTTCAAAAATTGCCCCTCTCCAAGTAGAGTTCAAAATATGAGAAAATAGGTCTTAGTCCGGAAATGAATATAATAATATCAGTTGATGATATCGCATTTGCGGCTAGGAGTTCGCAAATACAACCCTCGCAAATGTGGAGAAGGGCCAGCATGTCACGACCCAAGCCGGAGGGCCGCAATGGACATTCGGGCCTTATTTGTCCGGCACCACCATGACGTACATCCATAATCATGCTAACATATATATGTGCGCCATAGAGGGCCGTCATAAGACAATCTAAGTAGAACATAAGGAATACTCGACAACAAATTACCCCAAATGATATACATGAGATATACGGGCCTACAAAGCTGAACAAAACATATATGCACATGGCATCTGTCTACAAGCCTCTAAGGAGTAATAAACATCATAAGCCAAACCATAAACATATGTACATAAGTATCCTGACTCAAAAAGGCACCTTCGGAGCAAGTTGAGTGCAACAACACCTTCCACTGACATTGTACCCTAGTGGACTGACCGACAACCTGTCTACTGGGGCATGTGGGCTTGAAGCACAACGTCCCTAGGCAAAAGGGACGTTAGTACGAATAAAGTACCGGGTATGTAAGGCAAATAACAACATAAGGGAAAGACATCAATGTAATAGAGGAATAAGAAACTCAACCTTAGCTCGATATTGCCACTATGGCCCATGATATACAATATATACACACATATAGCCATATCATCATATAATATATATACGCGCATATAGCACCATCAAGCCTCAGTGGGCATCATTATCATCATCATCATATCCACCTGATCTGGGGTGCGTCTATATCACCGTCATGCCATATATATGAGACTGGTATCGTTATCGTTACATGGCTCTATAGAACTTACAAATCATAAGAACAGACATTGTGGAGATAATAATATTTGATCATGAATCAATATGGAGTTTTCCAGATACTAAGAGTGGAGTCGTTATGGTATTGCGTTTCGTTTGCATTTCGTTCATATAGATCATGCTACGAGAGGAAGAGTAAGCCTTAACATACCTTTGCAATCTTCTCTCCAATTGTCAACCAAGCTCAATATGATTTTCTTACATCTACAACTATTAAAACGACTTCGTCATCATCATATAAGAGTCGTAACTCATATTTCAACAATAATATTCTACAAGAAAATAGACAGCACCTCCCTATTTATACTACATCCCATATGTTACTAAAAGTCACCAAAAAGTCCAAACAACGACAATACAATTCACTATAAGCTTTCCGATAACTTCAACAACCATTTTGAACGGCACACTACGATTAATAAAATATAATTTGAATCCAATTCCTTTTCCATGAATCTGCCTATAACATCGATAACATCATACTTATGCTTACCATATCATTTTCAGTCCAAAACATCATATAGGAATAATCTTCAAAAATGGTCCACATGCCTAGCACATTAGCCTTTATCGTCAATCTCTTATTTTTCATGTCTTCTTCTTCAATCAACTTAATTAACACATAGATAAGCTTAACAACAGTAGCCATAACATAATCAAATTATTTCTCACAATTTCCACCAACAACAAACCATATATAAATCCTCAACATGGCCCACAAAAAAGTTAATAATTTCTTATGCCATGTCAATTACTATCTTGTAGATTTTTACTCAGGCAATTCAATTGACAAATGATTAACCTTAAGCACAACCAAGAACATAAATTACTTACTTTAGGTAGTAGATATAACTTGAAATCCCCGGCTGGTGTAGCTCACAACAACCCTCAATGACACCACAACCTCAAAGAGGTGTTGTTCTTCACTAGAACTAACTTTTGATGGCCAAAATTAGATGTAATCACTTGGATTAGCCTTCAAAACCTTATGGAATTGTTAGGGAACCTTGAGAGAGTGTGAGGTTAATTATGGTCTAAAATGACCAAAGATCAGCAGCAAAACGTAATTAAAACTCTTAAGTCGGCCACTATCAAAATGGGTCCCAAAAGGTGCTGCCTGCGCAATCCTGCGAAAATACAAATATTTTTCTACTCCAATGTTGTATCGACAAACGGTTTAATGCATTAGAAACTAGATTTGTAGACCTTAAATTTGATGGGTGGATAACTCTATAACTCAATGTATATTGGGATAAATGTTCAGTGACATTAGACCCAAATTGTAGTTAATTTATGAATGTTATTTGCGACAACTTTTGCTGACATTTGTTTTACAACTCGCTTGACTTCAAAACATAACATATGACTATTAAAAAATTCAAGCACCTTAAAACACATACTTCTAGCATATTAATTACTCTTAATTTTACCTTGAAAGAACGGTTATAACATCTTTGGTTTGTTTAGCCTCCAACCCTCAGGTTACTTCCTTAACACCTATTTTAACTCACCATTATCTTTGTAAAGGTGCTTAAACTCTCTGGCTTATATTGATTCACTTAAGATTCGTTCCAACATGAAAGTACGGGATGTAACATCCTTTCCCCCTCCCTCACCAAGGAATATTCATCCTCGAATGTTAGCTCTTAGAAACTTGCGAAAATTCCGGCAGAGTCTCCTCTGTACACTGGACTAAAACCAACTTCCATATGTACGCGGCCAAAAAACATACTATACATGACACACATCGCCAATGTATATAAATAGCAACAGTTGGCATCACACAACCGTCAATCATAAGTACTGTAAGTCAAATATAAAAGCTCACTTCACAACCTACTTGTTTGAACCAGGCTGTGCTGTAATATCCCATCTCGACCATGTCTTCTATTTGAAATAGGTGGGGAATTTAAATTTCATCTCCTCTGTGGCCTCCTACGTCATTTCTTCAACATTCTTATTTCTCTATAATACTTTCACTGGTACCTTTTTCACCATCATCTTACAGATCTATGGATCTAAAATAGCCATTGGAATCTCCTCTGTAATGTGAATGTCATCTACTGGGAAAATCCGAGAAGGGTCTCCAATGCACCTCCGTAGCATGGATAATGGACTATCTCTAACTCTGGAGGTAATTTAAGCTCATAAGCTACTCTGCCTATCATCCGAATGACTCGGTAAGGCCTCATATATCTCGGGAAAAGCTTGCCCTTCTTACCGGATCTCATAAACGCCTTTTGTAGGCGACATCTTTAGGAATACTCCATTGTTTATGACTTCAATACATTTGTACTTTAAGAAATTTTATTCTACGACCTTGGCCATCATACAATTTTTATTCCGATGCTCTTAGAACCAAATAATCCTCACCTTGGCTCTCATAGTTCTCGCTTTAATTTTCTTAAGCTTAGTTATCAACTTGGTACTTGTAACATTGCTATTCAACCCTTCTATCGCACCTTGTATAGAGATATACATATATTTCTACTCTACTTGAGGAGTGAGTGATTTAGCATAGGCTTCAGCTTCTAGACCTCGTATTATAGCTTCCTGCCTTATCCTGATCTCGTAAAAATTTATACTTGACTTGTCATCTTAGCTCACTCACACTCTTAATCTTATAAATTATTGTACCTCTGTAAAAACTCGCACATTTCTATTTTTAGCATAGCTTGTCCTAACAGACACTTTTGAACTGAACGGTGGATTTGGAGAGTCGTTCATCCATGTTATACTTTATAATCCATGATCATCGTTGAAGTACCAACCACATGACGTCGCTCGTCTCATATCATGTCTTCTTATTTCGATAGTATTCTAGATTATGACTTTGCTATCGTCCGTGTTATTTACTCAAATGGTAAAAGTTATGCTCCCTCGCCCTATTAACGTCTCGGAGTCCTACAACTATGGGGGTACATACTTAGCCTATCATCTCCACTCCATCTTTTGTTATCTCTAAGGTTGGTACTCTTCTAAATGGCTTTATGGTAGAGCTGTTATAGAATGGGCCGATGTACTATCTATCACATACTCCTGCTATTAAGAGTAATTCTGCAATGTTCTGAGTCAACCTTTCTATAATCATCTAGGTCTAATAATCGGACTCCTGATTTACTTAGTTGATGTAACTCTCGAGCTTCCTCTTCCTTTAGCCTTTAAGTAGGCTTAAGCTTCTTCCAATCTGCGGCTCAAGGTATTAGCTATTACATTACCTTTCGTGGACTCTATGGAACATCTATGTTATAGTCTTTTACCAATTTAAGTCTTTGTCTGTGACATGGACCAAACTCTTTCTTTTAACGATATACAGAAGTCTCCTATAACTGCAAGAATATCAACATATATATTGCATGGATAACACTCTGAAATCTTGTGTGCGTTCAAAACGTAACTAACTCTGGGTCATAGATCAAATAATTTCTTTCATGCCTTCTCAGCTGTATTGAAACATAAGTAATTACTTTTCTTGGTCGTTCTACCACTTGTTGCATGAATAATTGCCTTATCTGAGTGCCCACTCATATTGAAATTTCATGTAACTCATATGATCTTGAATATAACTTTTTATTTACTTCCCGTTCATTAGTCGCAATAGGTGCCAGTTTCTTATGGAGTGCATACAATATTCTAATGAGACAGTTGTTACAAGATCATTTCCACTATAATATCGAATACAGGTCGCTATGCTTAGGTCGAAGCCTTCTTGCTTATTCCCTCAGCTAGTCATTCGTTGTAGTACCTAGGGGAAACCCTCTGGCTCTTGTAAAACTATGGGTTATTATATCGTATACCCGACGGAATTTTTGATGTTCTTACTCGCGTGTAATTATCCTTAGTTACTCACCTCCGTGCCTTTAAGCTCGTAGGGTTACTTCTGAACTCAAATTTTGATTGTCTCCTTAGTGGCTCTGTCTTTTATTTTTGTAACACTTATATGTTACCTTTAACTATCCCAACTCCTATGTGAATATTTCTTAAGGATTACGATCTCGTATCTCCAAGATTGAATTTCCTATGTTGGGGTTCGCTATGTTTATCTTTCATGATCTACTGATTTATATGTGCCATCTTGTCTAGCCATAACTAGGCTCTTCCTGAATCAACTACGAACTACTCGTCTATCCATTCTCATATGTATATTCTGTGTAACCTCTCTTAGGTTATATATTTTGTCTTAACTTACCTCTAGCACTGGCTCCTTATGTATCAAGTATCCATTAACTCTTATTTATCAATTAACTTCTTTGTCGGGAACCTTACTGCCTCTTCCCGTCATCGTGCTTGCATAACCTTCTGGATTCGTGACATATGTATAGGATCTGAATAAATTCAATCTCATCCCTTTCACCTTTTTACCGCATTCTTCCTTTACCATTATATAATTACCTAAACCACTCATCTCCGACTTAATATCATATCAAACCATCTTCACCTCTTTAGGGGAGTACTAACATTTAATGCTCTGAAGTTTTACCTGTAGATGTTTTAACGCTTCATCTTCAACGTCTTTTACCATTTTCGATGACCCTTATTCTCCATGCGGTAGCCCTTCTATACCAGGCATAATTGAATTTCTTACGCACCAGGGTGACACCTTGTGTAACTGGCACATTTAGTCCATTAAGCTTAACTCTGGTCACAATGCTTTCTAAATGTAAGCGTCTTCCTGAATGACCTGCAAAGATTATTCTTTTGTTGTCCATTCTATTATTGCTGGAACGTGGTCTCTAAAGTTATCACGATGTTGACTATTATCGAATCCTCTGATCCCTAATTCATGTTTGATTTATCTTGTTTACTAGTCCATACTGATTTCTATTACTCCAAGGGACTAACTTAGCTTATCTCTTCTTGTGTTTTCCTTCACTTGACTGTAGACTATGTCATCCTGTCATTTTCTAATTTACGATTATCACCCATTTATCACATCTTATTCATAATGCTTCATTTCATATTCTCCTACTAATGATTCTGTCTATTGCCATATTCTGAAAAGTTCAATAAAACATTCTTTCACTTTGATATCCCCTTGCTCCATCTCACTGGGTCTTCGGGTCGCCTAACATTCTCTCTTTACTGGACAGGAGTCATACTAAGGTAAATATTTATCCCTTCTAGGATTCCAGTGCCTATGTTTTAAATTTTCTGAACATTCTAGTATTCATATCTAACTGTACTGTTCTAGAGTGCACCACCTGGGTGTCTCACAAGGAGAACTATTATCACGTTTGCAATATTCTTTTAGAAATGTCTGCTAATGCTAACAATCCATCCACAATTTTTGGTTACTGTAACGTCAGTTGGATCCTGATATCCCATCATTCTCGTAAACTATATCTATTAGCTCCCATAGTGCATAAATGGGATGGGCGTGGACAATTGTACATACCTCTATTACTATTGAAAGTAAACTCGGAATGCTTATATTTCTCTGTCTGAATTGTAAATACTGATAATTTTCACTAACTGGGTACCTCGTACCCTTCTTCACCTTTTTTACCCGTTAAAACTTATACTTTTACCTTCTGATACACCGATGGTCTACTATTCACGAGGTGTGATAGATATTCCCATATTAGGGTCTCAAGCAGGAAATTTGCACATCTGTTATGCATGACCTGATAGGGCCTCAAACTAGACCACGTTGTAAGTACTCTCTCTCTCTCTCTCTCTATTAGTGCCCTCACTGCTGTTGCATTAGCTCTCTCGCTAGCTGTAATCTTTCTAATTGCAAGTATCTCTATATCATTAGCAAACATATGTCTTGACTCAAACCCTTACGACCCAACTCTATAGCACGATCTAAGATAAGAAGTAAAGACAACCATCCTAAATGCCATGCATACTCATGTTTACAAGCGTGGTGCATAACACACCCATAAACAAGACTCTACTAGACACGGCTTGTAGACAACCCTAGGATAGACCTTCTGTGATGCCAAGTTTGTCACGATCCAATCGGAGGGTCGGAACGAGAATCAGGGCCTTATTTGCTGGGCACCACCATGACGTACATCCATAATTGTACTAACATACATAAGTGGGCCAAAGGGACCATTATGAGACAATTTGAGTAGAAAATAAGGAATACTCGACAAGAAATGACCAAATGATATACATGAGATATATGGGCCTACAAGGCCGAACAAAACATCTATACACATGATATTTGTATACAAGTCTCTAAGGAGTACATAAACATCATAAGGTCGGGACAGGGCCCTGCCATACCCATAAACATATGTACATAAGTATACTAACACAAAAAGTCAACTCCGGAGCAAGTGGAGTGCAACAACACCTTCTGCTGAACTGGTACCCTATTGGGAGGATCAACAACCTGTCTATCGGGGTTTGTGAGCATGAAGCACATCGTCCCCAAGTAAATGGGACGTTAGTACAAAATAAAATACCAAGTATGTAAGCCATATAACAATATAAGTGAAAGACGTCAGTGTAATAGAGGAATAAAAAACTCAAACTTGGCTTTGTATTGCCACTGCGGGCATCATCATCATTAATACATATACGCGCATATAGCACTGTCAAGACTTTGAGGGAATCATCATCATTATCATCATGATATCCACCCGATCAGGGGTGCAACTATAGTGTCATCGTACCATATATATGCATATAACGCCATCAGAGCCGCACAAGGACTATATATATATATATATATATATATGTCAGAAACTTGTTGGAGTGATGTAAGGTCGTTACACCTCCAAACAAAGTTATGAGATTAACATCGTTATCGTTACATGACTCTATAGAACTTACAAATCAGAAGAATAGACTTTCTGGAGACAATACTATTTGATCATGAATTAATATGGAGGTTTCTAGGTACTAAGAGTGGAGTCATTATGGCGTAGCATTTTGTTTACATTTCTTTCATATAGATCATGGCATGAGAGGAAGAGTAAGCCTTAATATACCTTTGCAATCTTCACAACCAAGCTCTATATGATCTTCTTACGTCTACAATGCGTAAAATGACTTCATCATCATCATCATATAAGCGTCGTAGCTCTCATATTTCGGCAACAATATTCTACAAGAAAATAGGCATCACCTTCCCCGTTTATACTACATCCCATAAGTTACTAAAAGTGACCAAACAGCCCAAACAACGACAATACAATTCACGATAACCTTTCTAATTACTTCAACAACCATTTTGAACGGCAAGTTTGACTTACGAATAAAAAATATTATTTGAATCCAATTCCTTTTCCATGAACCTTCCTACGACATCTATAACATCTTACTTATGCTTACCATTTCATTTTCAGCTCAAAAACTTATAAAAATAATCTTCAAAAATAATCCACACGCCTAGCGCCTTAACATTTATCATCAATCTCTTGCTTTTTATGTTTTCTTCTTCAATTAACTTAATTAACACATAGATAAGAATAAAAACATCAGCCATAACATAATGAAATTATTTCTCACAATTTTCATCGACAACAAACCATATATATAGCCTCAACATAGCCCACAAAAAAGAAAATAATTTATTATGCCATATCAATTACTATCTTGTAGATATTCACTCATACAATTCGACCAACACGTGATTAACGTTATGAATAGACAATAAAATGATTAACTTAACTTAGAAAGTAGATAAAACTTGAAATCCCTAGCTGGTGTAGCTCACAACAACCCTCAATGACACCACAACCTCAAACATGTGTTGTTCGTCACTAAAACTAACTTTTAAGGGCCAAAATTAGATGTAGTCAGTTGGATTAGCCTTCAAACACATATGGAACTGTTAGGGAACCTTGAGAGAGTGTGGGGGGTGAAGTATGGTCTAGAAATGACCAATCATCAGCCCCAAAACGTAATTAAAAGACCCTTAAGTCGGCCACCGTCCAAGTGGGTACCAAAAAGGTGCTGCCTGCACAGTCTCGCGAAAACATAAATATCTCTCTACTCCGATGTTATATCAACAAACAGTTTAATGAGTTAGAATCTAGACTCTTAGAACTTCAATTTGGTAGTGGATCATCCCGTAAATCCAAGTACCTTGGGATAAAATCTCGGCGACATTTGACCCAAATTTCAGTTAATTTATGAACAGTACTTGCGACAACTTTTGCCGACATCTGTTTTACATCTCGCTTGACTTCAAAACATAACATATAACTATTGGAAAATTCGAACACCTTAAAACACGAACTCCTTATAATATTAAGCATTCCTAATTTTATACCGAAAGTACGGGTTATAACATCTTTGATTTGTTTAGTCTCCAACCCTCACGATACTTTTTTAACACTTGTTTTAACTCATTATTATCTTTGTAACGACTCTTAAACTCTCTGGCTTATATTGATTAACTTAAAATGCATTCCAACATGAAAGTATGGGTTGCATCATCGTACATGCGAACATGGCCTCTGAGCTGGAGTCTTCGCAGATGCGACCATGGAGCTCACAAATGCAACCAAACGTCACAAATGTGATGTCCCCTTCACAAATGCGGTTGTTGGAATTGCGACACCTGATTTGAAAATGTGAAGGTGGATTTCTCATATAATCATCAAAACGCGACCGGGCCTTTGCAAATACGGCCAGACCATCGCAAATGCGAGGATTGCAGCACCAAAAAAATTGAAACATCCTAAACATCAATCCAAACTCCTCTGAAACTCACTCGAGCCCGTAGAGCCCCACATCGAACATCCACACAAGTATATAAATCTCATAAGAACTCACTCGTAAGAACAAAACATCAAAATAACATACAAAACCACGAATCAAACACCAAAACACATCATGCAAGCCTTAAAATTCAAGAACTTCAATATTCACAACCAAGCGTCTGATTCCTAGCGAACCAACTCGGAATGAAACTAAACTTTGCACACAAGTTCAAAATTGAAAAAATGGACCTACTACAAGTCCTGAAACAACAATCCGAACCAGATAGCCTCAAAGTCAACTCATGGTAAAACTTATGAAGCTTTTAGACCTTCAAATTACCAACTTTCGGCGAAAAAAGCCAAATCATCCTAGGAACCTCCTAATAGAATCCGAACATACGCCTAAACCCAAAATCATCATACGAATCTGTTGAAACTGTAAAAACACGAATCTGAGGTTGTTTACTGAAAAGTCAAACCTCGGTCAACTCTTATAACTTAAGTTTCCAAAAATAGAACCAAGTGTTCTAATTCGCTACAAAACCTTTCCGGGAACAAAACCAACCATCTCCGCAAGTCACAAAACAACAATCAAACATACTTAAAGCACCAAATGGGATAACGAGGCTCAAACATGCAAAATGACTGGCCGAGTCGTTACAACGAATATTCATCCTTGAACGAGTTTAGAGTTATACCTGAAGTGCCAAAAAGATAAGGATATCTTCTCTACATATCATGTTCGATCTCCCAAGTTGCTTTCTCGACTGGTTAACCTCTCCACTACACCTTCACCAATGCAATATCTTTAGGCATGAGCTTCTAAACCAGCCTATCCAAAATGGCCACCGGCTACTCCTCATAAGCCAGATTTCCATCAAACTGCACTTTACTGAAATCCAAGACATGGGACTTATCTTTATGATACTTTTGAAGCATAGAAACATGGAATACCGGATGGACTCCCGAAAGACCAGAAGCCAAAGAAAGTCTATAAGCAGCCTTGCCAACTCTATCAAACACCTCAAAAGGACCAATACACATCGGGCTCAACTTTCCCTTCTTCCCAAACCTCATCACACCCTTCATGGGAAAAACTCTAAGAAGAACCTTCTCGCCCTCCATGGAAGCCACATCACGAACCTTCCGGTCCGCATAACTCTTCTGCATGGACTGAGGTATGTGAGGCCTCTCCAGAATCAACTTCACCTTCTCCAAAGTATCACGATCCAAGTTTTTTTTCCAATAATCTAGCCTCGTTGGGCTCGAACCAACCAATTGGAGAACGACACCGCCTCCCGTATAAGCCCTCATATGGAGCATCTGGATGCTTGATTGGTAGCTATTATTGTAGGAAAACTCAGCTAGAGGCAGAAATTTTTCTCACTGACCTCTGAAAAATACTGCTAGCCCTCAATATATGCTCCACGATCTGAATGGTCTGCTCGTACTGCCAATCTATCTGAGGGTGAAATGTAGTACTTAACTCAACCTCCAAACCCAACTCACGCTGAACTGCCCTCAGAAAGTGCGAAGTAAACTGAGTGTCACAATTTGAGATGACAGAAATAGGTACACTATGCAAGCGAAAGATCTCCATAATATAGATCCTAGCCAAGTGCTCTAATGTGTAGGAAGTCATAACTGGAATGAGATGCGCTGACTTGGTGAATCGATCCCACAATGACCCAAATGGCATAAAACTTCTTCAAGGTCTATGGCAACATTACCACAAAGCCTATTTTAATGCACTCCTACTTTCACTCCAGTGTGTCAATATTTTGAAGCAAACATCCCGGTTTCTGATGCTCACACTTGACCTGTTGGCAATTCAAACACCTAGAAACATCCCTAACAATGTCTTTCTTCATCTCATCCACCAATAATGTTGTATCAAGTCATGATACATCTTCGTAGCGCCTGGACAAATGGAATACCACAAACTATGAGCCTCTTCAAGAATCAACTCTCTCAAGCCATCAACATTAGGAACACAAAATTGACCCTGATGTCGCAACACACAATTATCACAAATAGTCACCTCTTGAGCATCACTGTGTAGCACTATGTCCTTAAGGACAAGAAAGTGGGGATCATTATACTAGTGAGCCTTAATGCAATCAAATAAGGATAACCGAGATACAACACTGGCAAGAACTCTGATCGGCTTCGAATTATCCAGTCTCACCTGTCACACCACCTTTTTTACTACACCCCTCGGAAGAGGTATAATAAAGGGAGTTTTTCCAATTACAGGACAATCGAAATGGGATTGTTTATTAAGAGATTCAGAGTCGCCACTTGGGAGATTTATGGAGTCCCAAGTCACCGGTTCAAATCTCGAATCGAGGAAATGGTTGACTCTGTATTACAGTCCGCGAACCAGAAATCCGTGTAAGGAATTCTGTTAACCCGGGAGTAGGTGTTAGGCATTCCCGAGTTCCGTGGTTCTAGCACGGTCGCTCAACTGTTATTATTGTCATATTATCTGATTTTAGAAACAATTTTAAACCTATGTGCATTTTTACTTTTAACCGCTTTTATTTATTTTAAAAGAAGATTTAACGTCATCCGAAATATGTCTTTGGATCGCGTCACATGAAATGCACCTGCAATCCGAAACACATTATTTTCAATATTATAAGGATTTGAATTTGGGTCACATGAAATGCACACCCGAATTTAGGAAGGTAATCTTATTAAAATAATGCGCCTAAAGCAACTACACGTTTTTTACTTTGCGAGGGCCATGGAAATTTGCTAAATGGTACGCCTCAAAATCTAAGGATTTTAGAAGGCAATAATTAAGTGAGGGCCACGCATTTGAGATTTTATTTGGCGCGCCGCACCTCAATTCCATTTTAAAAGGGTATTCAAACTAAAGCTTGGAGGGCCATAGACTATTTGTGTTACTAATATGGCTCACCTCCATTAATTAAAGAGACTTGATTATCCAAACACAAAAGGAGCTAGAATTCTACTTATTTTGTGATACCGTTAAGCTAAATCATGCTAGCAATGAACAAACCACATTCGATGGCAAAGACTTGGGCTGGTCATAAACCAAAAACCAACCATTCGATACTTCAGGCCAATTTACTAAAGCACATCATATTAATGGATTAATGTTGAAAAGGAAATTACTTCGAACATGCAACTGAACCAAAACCCCTTTGAAAAGTGCCTTTCATCTTTGGGCTCAAGGTAAGCCCAATTCGTAACTTGGATTTGAAAACATTCAGATCTAGCTCTTTTTATATCGTACATGATGGTCCAACATGACAATACTGATCTCAACAAGCAGTAGCAAGCATTTGAAGCCTCAAGTACTATATTAGTTCCACTATAAGAGCCCTTTCTAATACTAACATTAATCAATCCGAAATAACAATTGAATTCATGCCTGAACTTCACTGCTCTAAATTGATAACTAACGAATGAAATTACCAAGGCATTTGGAATACAGAATCAACTAACTCCTCTAGCAATACTAAAACAAACTAAGGAATTAAAGCAAAGGGGAATCAGCAGACATTAAATACATTCCAATTACAGAACTCTGTTGTTTTTTTTTTGGCTTTTGCTTCATGTAGAGAGGCTATTGCTACTTCTTCAACTTAAACTCAAACATTTAAAACTGAAATTGCAACTTACACAATTAACACATAAAATCACTCAAAAAGTGCTGAAGTAAACATATGGATACAGATTATCTAAGTCTACATGCTACCTAAAATTCTTGAGAACTCACAGGGAATTGACTTGCAAAAATACACGATGGAAATCAAATTAATTACACCAATGAATTAGTTTTGACATTACATAAACATCAAGTGAACAACTGCTCTATTACAAATCCTGACTTGAGTAAGCCAACATCATGTTCATCCATTCTCATACATTAAAAGGTGAGGTGAATACCTGGAAAGCAAAAGAACAGAGGGAGTAAGAGTAGCAACAGTAATCAGCACAGGATACGACCCCAGATTCAATCACTTGAAAAAGTGAAATTAACCCCAAAATGAACCCAATGAAACAGTGTTTAACCAACGGGAATTTCAAGCTAAAGCTCTTTCCAAGATTCAGATTCAGATCACTTCGAAACCCCAGAATCAAACATCATTTCAGAAATCAAAAAAACTCAAAAAAAAATCAAAGGAAGTGTTAAATGGAACAGTGATTTATTATGGAAACCCAGCCGTCTCAAATTTCTCTGTATTTTAGCTCTCCCCCCCCCCCCCCGCCACATCACCTTAAATACGACGACTCGGGTCCAA